>NC_050196.1:1469542-1587042 GCF_008315115.2 Sander lucioperca | reverse complement strand
AAGAAGTGGACTCATGGTTAAGGTGATTGAGGAATGTAAAGAAAAAAATCCTTTATTACTTAAAGAGCCTCCTAAAAACTTCTGGCATTTCTGGGTTCATTTCAACGTTTAATCCAGGGCCCCTGGTTAGACGGAGCAGGGACCCCCTACTACATTTATTGTACAACATCAAGTTGCATATTAAACTGGGACTACAATAACGTATAGGGCAGCATAAAGCCTTTATACATACCTTTTTTGCATATAATACTAAGCCATTAAAATATTCTAATAATTGTTGGCATGACAATGGCGCGGTCACGTAAAGCTTATATCATGTGGACGCGCCGACAGTTTTGTTGTCATTACTTAGAATTCCTCATGAGGGCGACAGGAACTATGCACTATAGCTTTAATGTTAAAACATACACGTGGTAGAGTGAGTCCTTAGGATGAACTGTATCCGTGGATGGTTACCTTAGTAACCTTACCTACAGTATAGCCAATAAGCCTATCATCAGTGGAGATTTATATTTGCTAGTATTATGTTGGATTCATGTTAAGACTTTTTAATTTTTTTTTTAAACTTTTCAAAAATAAAAAAATAATTTGGACGCCCTGCATTGACTCTGAGGACCCCCTAGGTACCCCCTCCCCCTGAAGATCCCTGATGGCAATTTCTACTCATACAGAAGTAGAGACACAATGCATGCAAATTAGGTCACCACAGAGTTCAAGAGTTCAGCTTAATTCTGAAAATCTAAATGCAAATGTGTGACTGGTCCTAAAATTAAAGGTTGAAATAGATGTCAAATCAAAAAGGGGAGGAAAAAAAGAAAACTGGTGAAAAGGTGAAACAGCCTCCCAACCCTTCCTGTGTGTTTGTCGTCCTCCACGCCGGCTCATCAGATAACAAGGTCCTTCCCAGAAGGCAGCGGGACGCATGGGAAATGGAAATGGAAAAAATCTAAGGCTGAGAGCTGCAAGGACACATGAGATATGTTTCTCAGCAATGATGCATAACATTGACAGCAGGGAGGAAAGACGGTGGTTAGATATCACAGAGGAGAGAGAAGACCTGGTTTATAGTCAGTGACTTTCACTCTGAATCCACCTGTAATTACAGTGCTTTTTCATGGGACAGAATACAGTCTCGCTTTGCCAGACTTTCCTCCACAGCGCTGCGGAGGAAGGTCTGGCTAGTCCACACGGCATTCTGGGATGGGAGAAAAACGTGCTCTGGTTTGTTGGCATTTCTTTAAACCAATCACAATCTTGGGTGGCGCTAAGCGCCGGACGGAGCAACAGTGCCTCTGCAAAATAGCTTGGGGAAGGAGCTTGTTTTGGTGGAACATGTGTACGTTCAAAAGTAGTTTTAATCGTGCAACAGAAAACTCAGATTGGACAGATAGTCTAGCTAGCTGTCTGGATTTATCTCCACAGCGCTGTGGAGTAAGGTCTGGCTTCACCATAGATGCATTATGGGACAGGAGAAAAAAACCACTCTGGGTTGTTGGCATTTCTTTAAACCAATCCCAATGGTTTTGGGCGGTGCTAAGCTCCAGACACAGCGACGGTGGCTCTGCAAAATAGTCTCAGGAAGGAACTTATTTTGGTGGAACATTTGCACCCCGCAAAAAAAACACCGCCACACACAATATTAAATGAAGTTAACTGTTGACACAATACAGTAACGTGAGCTATTTAAATGAGCTGATACATGGTTAAACCTCATTGGCTCTTACCAGTGTATCTCCGTGTGTACTTCGTCCACAGCAATCCCACCAATCAGTCCCAAAACGTCCCAGTTAGAGAGGAAATGACCTAAACATATTCTTTGTAAATCTTTACAATCATTCCCCGGAAGAACCAAGTACACCTGCCTTGTTGCACCATCCAAATGTTCTTCAAAACTTGCCATTTTTAGTGTGTACCTTGCTAACACAAAGTTTGTTGTCTCCTGAAGCCAACGAAAATGTGAGAACGAGAACACAGAGAGCGGAAGGTGAGCAACGCGCGTCGGATGTCAGGCAACTGTCCTAGTTTCTGTTTACCAAGGAGCACAATCTACATTAAAATGAGCCATCAACCAACTGCTTCAGTGCACCATGAGGGGAAATGCTGTTACTGGTGAAGGAAGGACATTTCTAAAATGCAATGGAGTTGTTATGAGCTCTTGTTGCAAAAAACAGTTTCACTATACCTTCAGGCAGGCATGGGTTCAGAATTGGCACAATTTTACTAGCCAAATCCTGGTAAAATTTGCAAGTGGCTGGTAAATTTGCTTCACTCACCAGCCAAAAAAAAACAATGACAATCTATGAGTGGCTGGGAAATTTTGAACAATCACTAGCCATTTGGCTGCTGGACAAAAAGTTAATTTTGGACCCTGCATGCAGGTGCTTTTTGTCTCCTTGTGTAGGCGTGGCCTATGTGAAAGCTAACCCCTATTTTCCACTGGGCAGGTCTGCGCTGCGTTCCGGGCGTGTCGCAACCCCCACAAGAAATCATGGCCATTTAAGTCAATGCTTGATATTCCATCAGCCGCGACGTGCTGCGTCCCAGAAGCGTGCGTGAATCTGCTCTCTGCTCCGCTAAAAATACACGGCAGGTCTATTTTCACGCGAGCTGCAGAGCGTTCAGACAACCGGGCAGGAAATGAAACAGCGGGAGTATCCAGTCAGTTTACCAAAACACCCCCCCCCCAATATCGTATACGTCTCCTCTACAACACCATGGACAACAAGAGATTCATCTTGGAGGTTGAAAAACGTAATACGACATTACAGGAGTGCTTGGAGTGGAAGGTAGATACTAGCTTAATAAACACGTAATTGTTCTGTAAAGTTCTTGTAGAGACAATAAAATCTGCAAATCGGGCAGCAAGACGCTCCGCTTCTGACGGTACAGATCCATTTGTCGGACACGACTGAAGCGTGGTGTTGCGATGTCATACATCCATGGTTGATGCTCCACGCCCTTGAGCGGCAGCTGATTGGATGAACGCCTGACGTGGGTTTGGCTTCTCGAGAATTTCAACAGAGTGTCATGGCGGGTCGTTGAGAATACGATCTCGTATTTTACGAAAATAGTTCACCGAAACGTGTTTCTGAAAACATTTTAAGTGAGAAATAGGCCGTGCAGTTGCTGAATCTGTCTTCATTTCAGATCGACAAAGATTTTCGTCTACTTCTACTGGATAGTCGCATCACGTTCAATGGATTCATTTGCATAAAGGTGGGCATCGGCCAGCTTTTGGACGCGTAGCGTTTTTTCAAATGCAGCGCCGCCTTCCCGGAATGCTTTGTGTGCACGTTGAAGTCACTTGACTAGTCGCCATAGTCGCCATTCTATTAATAGGAATAGAATGGAGTGTGGCGCGACAGAAGCGTTGCACGGTCAACTGGATCTGTACCGTGAGACGTTCCAGGTGTGGTATGGCGCGTGGCGGAGGACGGAACAAAACCGGAACGCAGCACCGACGCACCCAGTGGAAAATCAGGGTTACACAGTCTTAACTGCACCTTAAACCCTATTATGTGATGTGAGAGTCAGTGAGAAAAAAAATGGAACTATAAAACAGCCTTCTGTTCTTCATCCAGTGGAGAAAAAACACCTGAAGACGAGGTGTTGTGGCCTCGACGATACCGTTTCTGATGTGTTAATCCTATTCTCTGCTGCTCTTTCTCCACACGCAGCTTATGTATATTTCCTCGATTAACACCTCCTTCCTATTTTGGGAGCTCAGGGAGTCATTTCATGGTAACCACATTTGCTTAATTACATAAGAGACAAAAAGAGTCGAGAGAGAGAGAGAGAGAGAGAGAGAGAGAGAGAGAGACAGACAGAGAGAGAGAGAGAGAGAGAGAGAGAGTCTGGGTGCTGTGAGGCAGACTGCTGCGCTGCTCTGTAGCTTGGAGACAATGCTCTGACTCGACTCCAAATGCAATTAATGCTGGCCGAGGGCACGAGGAGGGTTGTTGTGGAGGACAAAGCTTTTGTCCTGGTGAAATGTAACTAAGTACATTTACTCCAGTACTGTACTAAAGTACAAATGTTGAGGTACTTGTACTTTACTTGAGTCTTTTCTTTTCATGCCACTTTCTACTGCTACTCCACTACATTTCAGAGAGAAATATTGTACTTTTACTCCACTACATTCATCTGACAGCTATAGTTACTAGTCACTTTACACATTAAGATTTCTGCACACAAAACACATGTAGTTTATAAAATCTGATGTTTTATTCTAAAGTAAACTAGCCAACAATATAATGGCTACAAGTCCAGCTGAAATAAGACGAATAAACCTTTAGTTCAGGGGTTCTCAAACACATCACTCAAAGGTCTACATCTGAGTTTTATTCCATGCTCCATGCAGTTACAGTACAGCAGTATTCTCAGCTTCATGTAGCAAACGGAATCTTTTGTCGCTTCATGCGACATTTTTTCATTTTGTCTTTTTTTTTCCTCGCCTTTTTTCAACGTTTCTTTCACTTTTGCGACGTTTTTGTCCCCTTTTTTCAATGTTTTTGTTGCCTGTTTCGATGTTTTTGTCAGGGGTTTTTAAGAGGAAGACTTTCAAAAGTACAAATACACACGACTCAGCTACAACAAAGAAGAGTAAAAGTACTGAGTTTCTGGTACTTCCTGCATCAGTCGGCTCCATGCAGAGGGCTGTAGCCAGTCAGAAAGACGACTGGACTTCTCTAATACATTATCTGTCTGCAGGAACACACACACACAAAGTACATACTGCATTCAATCGGTCCTTTCCTGGAAGGATTTGCACACACACACACACGCACATGCACACACATTACATTTAAGTATAATGCATTCACCCTCCCCTCTGTCTCGCTCACACACACACACACACACACACCTCACCTTTTTTTTTTATTCCCTTGTACTTGACTTTACATTTCTAATCCCCATGATTAAAGTAAATTTGCACAGAGTTCAACATTGGGGAACTTTAACATGCAAACTCACGCCATTTATGAATCGCAAACTCTCTTGGCAGTCCTGACCTGAAAATTGGAGGAATATCCAAAATATCCTGCCGTGCAGTATTCGCCTGTAGTGAATATAGCATTATAAAAAATGAATTCTGCATCTGCAGCGCTTGGTTAAAGTTAGGGAAAAGTCCACATGGACTTGAGAGTTAACCAACATGTAAACATAACCAGGATGTTTCCCTATTTTGGAACCAAATAGCTTCTTTTTCCAAAACTAAACCATGGACCAAAATCTGGTTGCCAACCCCAGACTCTGGTGCCCGAGTCCTGCCCTTTGTACACCCACCACCCAGTTTGTGTCCCTGTGTACTGTATGATAATGTTATTTCTTTTCTGCCACAAGAAGTCAATGAGTTATTGAGGTTCTCTTGTGGTGAGTGCAGCTCAGAATACGCTTCAAGTAATAGAAAGGGATAGGGAGAAAATAAAGTAAGCTGCTGCTTATTTGCCAAAATGAAATTAATTTATTTAACCTGGGCTTTTGTTTTTTGTTTGCCTGAATTATTCAAAATAAAAACAGCTTGCACACATTATATATTTTGGTATCCTCCATTTTCTTTCTCCTTTAGCCACACACAGACTCACACACACACACACACACACACACACACACACACACACACACACACACACACACTCACACTTCCCCCAGGTAGTTTCCACTTGTCTCAGCGGCTGTGGTCATCATTCCTCTCTGCCTGGCTCCAAAACAATCTCCACTTCATCGCCGTCAGAGCCTGTGTGTGTGTGTGTGTGTGTGTGTGCGTGTGTGTCCGCGATTTTCTATGTGATTGTGTGTCTTCTCCAAGAGGGTGAGTGTGTATTCCTCTGCATGTGTTAACACACATACGTTATTTGACCCATTCCACCACAACACACCCACCCTAACACTCAGACACACCCCTGCCCGATTGATGCAAACACTAACATTCATTTCAATTACTGTTGCCTTCTTTTTCGAGGTGCCGAGAAATAAAAAAGATAAATAAATAAAAAACATGGCCTCTTCCAAAGGCCGCTAAGGAAAACCAAATCCCTCCGTACTGGTCTTTATTTCAAGCCGACTTCAAGTTTTTAATTTGGATTGATTACAGCGGCGTAGGTGTTGCAGCCGCCACGATAATGAACGCTCTGGGAGACGGAGAAGTGAGGAATTATTAATGAGACACTTAAAAAGTGGAACAAGGAGAGCAGGAGAGAGTGGAAGAGAGGCGGATGGATGGAGAGAGAGGAGGAAGGAGGAGAGACGAGGGTGTAGCTGTTGAAAGACATAAAAAGGCAAAAATGCAAACAGGAAGCGAAAAGGGAGGAAAGGAAGGGTGTTTGGTGTTTTAAGCCCCCGACATTGTCTTCCAGGCAGCGCTGCCTGGAAAGCACTAGGATTAGGCAATGGTTAGGGTTAGGGTTAGAGTTAAGTGCCTCGAAGTCAACGGCCGCAGCACTGCCTTGAAGTCGACGTTAGTGGCTTAAAACACCATCGATCGAAAGGAAGAAGCAAAAGAGAGGAAGTAGAAGAGTTAAGAGTTTGTTTTTTTAGGAACTGAGATAATCCTTCAGCTTTTAAAGTTACAAAAAGCACAAAACCACTTGATAAAAGTTATTGTAAAACTGCCTCATGCCTCATGTTTCTGTTGCATAATGGCCACTAGACTGGCATGGGGGGAATTGTTGGGTCTCTGTAAAAGATAGAGTGTGTTCTAGACCTACTCTATCTGTAAAGCATCCTGAGATAACTCCTGTATGATTTGACACTATAAAGAAAACAGAATTTAAATTTAAATTGATCCTTCAAATGTATCTAAAAAGCAGACAATCATTTCTGTAGGGCTTTGTATGGAAGCTTGTTTGCGGCCTATCACACTTGCCCGTCTCTAAGCTCCACTGCTGGCTACAATAACTACAATAAGATGGTGGAAAGTTGGCGAGAAGTAAGTGCAACTTTAATGTGTCCATATTGTTGTACATCTTATGGTTTAAGAAGGGAGAAAATGTGTTACACGTTCACAGCCTTGAATGCTGTATCAGTGTGGATACTCCGCAGACTGCTGCCTGTTTTAACAAGGAACAATGAATCATCTTTAATGTAGTACTATGCTATAATGTCCTCTTTGTAGCTACTCGTTTACATACAGAATAGAGACAAAAATAGTACAGGGCTCAAAGCAGGGGAGGCGGCACGCAGGAGGAAAAAGAAAATGACAGATACACGGAAGAAGACAGCCACACCTCCACCGAGTTAGCGCGACAACTATTTATCGGGAACCCTAATTAATACGTGGGCTGGTTCAAAGGTTGCGAGGGGCCGGTTTTGGCCCGCGGGCCTTGAGTTTGACACACGTGGCTTAAAGGGTTACAGTAGTGTGATGGAGAAAGAGAGACAGAAAACTGAGTACAGGTGAATAACGGGATGGGAATGAAACGAGAGGGAAGACATAAGATGGACAGGACAGGGACTTGTGATAATGAAAGACAAAACAGTCACAAATATAAGAAGAAAAGGCACAAAGGAACAGGAAAAAAGATTGGAGGAAAACAAAACACTTTTTTAATGTTGTAATGAAAGATTTATTTCATGTTAACAACTGGAAGCTAGACTAGATTCTTCTTGACTGAGAACTTTATCTTTTTGTATTATGTTTAATCAGTGAATTGATATTATCGTAAAGCTCCTCCAAAGTTGATATTTTGGAGATTAAAGCATCTCATCCAACAGCAACAATACAGTGCTCAGAAAAAAAAGAGACAGAAACAGAGAGCCAGAAAGCAAGACGGGGGAGTTCAATGATTAATTTTTCTGTTTCTAACAGCTTTATCCGAGTAGGCGCTGATGCACGGCCAAGCTGTGTGTTCTGGAGAGGCTGGAGAAAGTATTAATAAAAGTGATCCCTACGGTGCTGCAGATGTGTTCCTCATTAGTCTCTGCTCCACCATAGAAAGCCGAAATTGATTATCACTGCAAACTCTGAGGTTTGTGTTTTTGCACACACACAAAAAAAAAAAAACTATCTCCAGCCAACAGAAGGCTGAGAATCGATTTCCGCTTTGAGGAGATTGTGTTGGTAGAATTGCTCCCCTCCTCAAGCCTAAAGTTTATCCTTGAGGATCTGATGATAGCTTCTTGAGACTTCAGGGTTTCTTCAAAAGGTTCTGTGCAGAGCCCAGAGGTTCATAGAAGAGCATGAAGGAGTTCCCCAAGGAACTGTCTTGGGATCCCTAACAAGCTCTGACGGGTTCTTTGAAGAACAGCTTTTACTTTTCAGATGAAGTTCAAATCATGGTTGGCAAAACTGATGATTTTTTTTTCACCTGCTTATACCAGAGCTGCGGAAAATGTACTCACTTTGTGTGGACCTAACTAAAGTTGAATTTATGATCCAGCAAAAATAAATCGAAAGACATAAAGGATGCAATGATGTCAAATAAGTTTTCTTTTCTGAAAATGTTGCGCTGCTTCAAAATATTCAATGTCTGTGCCACATTTATTAATGTCAACACATTTGTCTTGGGTTTGGCTATGACGCCGACACCCACTCTAGCTTTACTATAATTACAAAAAAGTGGAAGAAGTTCCAGTTCGGCCGACACCTTGACACCAAATGATGCTTTTTAATTTAAGCTATCCAGCTTTACATGAGCCTTTTTTGTATCACAGTCCAGTCTTTAAAGTTATTAAGTATCAGATTGTTCAAGGTAAATACTGTCTAGTTTAGTTTAGTCTGATCAAATATAGACTGAGTATCATGAAAGTGTTAGTAGGGTTTTACAATAAATACGTTATGTTTAGCCGTGGCAGTGATGGTTACATTTCATGGTGGCTGATGGCTACCTCGAAACTTCCCCAGATAAACCTGAGGATGTTGGTTGGCCAATATTTATTGTGAACCTAAATTGATATGCGGGCCGGATGAAAATCATTTCCGGATTTGGGCCGCGGGCCTTGACTTTGACACGTGTTTTAAAGGATCACTTCACCTATATAACAATTAAATCAGCTCTTAGCCCTCAGTCCCCCCCCCACACTTTTTTCCGAAGTTGAAATTGAGTTTGACACTCCTGCTTTAAAAAACAGATGCTTAATAAGACAGAGGACCTAATGTTATTCATAAATATCTATATTTAAAGTTTGTCACTTCTGTTTTCAGTGTAACCCACTTGTACCAAAATAGAAAAATAGATTTAATGTAGTCTGCTAGAAAATACAGTAACACACAACACGACAGCTGGGATTACCATCACCAGAGACAGCAAAGACAATACACACACACACACACACACACACGCACACACACACACACACGCACACACACACACTCACGCACGCACGCACGCACACAGAGACACACACACAAACACAGAGACGCACACACACGCACACAGAGACACGCACACACACACGCAGACACACACACACACACACACACACACACACACACACACACGCACGCACACACATACAGAGACACACACACACACACACACTCACGCACGCACACACACAGAGACACACACACAAACACGCACACACACACACACGCACACAGAGACACGCACACACACACGCAGACACACACATACACATATATAATAAACAGAGACAGAGATACACCCAAATACCCCCCCCACACACACACACACCTGTCATTGCCTCACCTAATCCTGCAACAAAAACAGCATCTCAAAAGGAGCAGCAGCCGTATCCTGAACACCAGCAGCTATATATATATATATATATATATATATATATATATATAAAAACACATAATTTGCATCAGACTACAAAAACTTCAGTTGTTGTTTCCGTGCTGATGACAACATCTAGGAATGTACTCTCAATAACATTTCTCTTTTTTTCCTAACTTATTGTCTACCATTTCATCACGCCGCTGTCTTTGAAGCGTTGTTACTTTCCCTTATATCGTGTTTCATCAAGCAGACGTGCTGCACCAACTCTCCAACACCAACCTGAAAATTAAAAAGATTTCTTTACTGTAAAAGAAGTTACCTTTACATCCCTCTGCATTTAACCAGAATCATCCATGACAGGCATTTCATTCAAACCTGACACCCGGAGGTCTGTGGCCCCCCTCAGTTTGCCCGGCAGGGGGTCCCCGACACCTCGGCGAGTGATTGCTGGTGGTCTGTAGTCAGCCAAGGGAGAGTGTCTTATTTCAAAGGCAGAGAGGAGAAAGATTTGAGGAAGCCTTAAAGCCCTAAAGGCAGGCTGGCGCCTTTTATCCTCTATCCCAGTCAGAGGAAGCGAAAGCCTCATGCAGAGCCACCCTGTGCAGCAATTACTGCAGAGACACCGTCAAGGATGGATGGATGGATGGATGGATGGATGGATGGATGGGAGTGTGTCTGCACATTATCTCTGCAAGTGAAGGTGAAAGAGATTTGTCTGATGATGCATTTATATCTGCATTATTAAGCCCAAAACATAAGGATCATGTTTTGCACATGATTCTAATGTGTCGTCCCTATTTATTATTCCGTGTCATGGTTGAGTAATAGGCAACAGGTACACAGATGCAGACACACACAGACTGTGGGATGCAACGCAATTAGCAGTGCTTTTTTTTTTCTTACTCAAATCATCAACATCAAATGTAGTGATGTAGCATCAATAGCTAACAGTGGAGCTTCAGATGTAATAAGTTGTTTTTTTTCACCATGTTATGGAAGGGTTTGCATTTTGTAATATTCTAAAATTCAAATAACTAGCGGTGGAAGAAGTATTCAGATCCTTTACTTGAGTAAAAGAACTAATACCACACTGTACAAAATACGCTGTTAGTTAAAGTCCTGCATTGAAAATGTTACTTCAGTAAAAGTCTGTAAATATCATCAGGAAAATGTAGTTAAAGTATTAAAAGTAAAGAACTCTCCTCCCATTGTAGTGTGTGTAAAGTATCCAACCAGTTGTGTGTTTAATGGTCTAATCATCTCAGCTGGACTTGTAGCCGTTAGAATAATAATAGTTTACTTTAGAATAAAACATCAGATTTTATAAACTACATGTGTTCTGTGTGCAGGAATCTTAATGTGTAAAGTAACTAGTAACTAAAGATGTAACAGATGAATGTAGTGGAGTAAAAAGTACAATATTTCTCTCTGAAATGTAGCAGAGTAGAAGTAGAAAGTGGCATGAAAAGAAAAGACCCAAGTAAAGTACAAGTACCTCAACATTTCGACTGAAGTACAGTACTAGAGTAAATGTACTTGGTTATTTGCAGCGGTGGAATGTAACTGAGTAAAAACCCAGTACCCACAACTCTCTCTTCATCACTTTCAAGCTAGAAGTCACAAAGCCTTTTAATCAATACAGCATCTCTTTGTTGGAGTATTATGAAACACAGGAACATTAACACATTAGCTGTGTTTGGAAGCGCTAATGAGAAATGTTGATCAGCATGTGTGCTGGCACCTGTCCTGGTACAAGCTGCTCCGAATGGAGCCAGCTCGCCGAAAAATGTGCAGCATAGGGCCCTGTAGTATCACATTTGTGCAGGTTTTACTCATTCAAACACGCAAACAGCAGGCCTTTTCTCAAATGTCAGTTCAGTTACATTTGGATGGCTGGAAAGTTACATATTTCCGCTTTTTCTGCAGCACTACAAGACTGAAAATACAGCTTTTACACGGCTGCTGCCTACGGTGGCCGATAGGGGCAATTTAAGAAAACACCTGCAAATAGACAAAACATGAGCAAATTAAGAAAACAACTTCATTCATTTGACAACACATGCGCAGCATTTGGCAAACGTGCTGCAAATACACACAACACAACCAAATACACAAACGTGCTGCAAATACGCACAACACAACCAAATACACAAACGCGCTGCAAATACGCACAACACAACCAAATACACAAACGCGCTGCAAATACGACGCAAAATGAAAAGCACACAAACCCCGAAAACAAATGCAACAGAAAAAACGCTGCATTCAGATTACACAACGGAAGGCGAGGTTATGTCAGAGAGAGTGGATCATTTGTTTTCCTTATTTTTTAATTTGATTTTTAATAAGTGTTCTACTTTTCAGTACCATATATTGGCTAACTAGCAAGCTCTTGTAGAAGTCAGTCTCCAACACGGTAGCTATGGAAACCTGTTGCTCTTTCGTAATACTGTAAAAGACTAGGGCCAAACGTCAAAATGAATCTCTCTCTCTCTCTCTCTCTTTCTAGCATCGTTTCTATATTTGCAGCGCGTTTATGTATTCGGTTGTGTTGTGTGTATTTGCAGCACGTTGGCCAAATGCTGCGCGTGTGTTGTCAAATGAATGAAGTTGTTTTCTTAATTTGCTCATGTTTTGTCTTAAGTTGCCCCTGTCGGCCAACGTGGCTATCAGACTACTAAACTTAGCCAAACACCACTAAACTGTGGCTTTACTATGCACACGTGCAATACTTTTTATTCATTTACAAGTGCAATACATCACATAGTTGTAAGGACAAATATTCCGTTTAAATATATAGCTGTATTTATTGTTTATGTGTTTTTAAAAGGAGCCATGCTCGTAATTTCTGTGTTTTGCTGAATAACTGTACTGTACAACTGTAGGCAGAGTGAAGCCGTGCTAATTAGCCAAAATGCCAAAAGGAAAGTTTTGAATTACACAAGCAGAAATCTTTGGCAGTCGCTGCTTTCGCAACAGAGTCACACATTTTGGTCTCGCTGTGAGCTAAAAGAGAAACCCTTAATTGTTTGGTGATCGTTTTCTCTGGTTATATCATTTGTTTTATAAGTTGTGGAAGGCAGAGTTGTTGGATTTTGTGAATCCACTTTCTGCATCCAGAATTTTTTTCATCTAAGTATGTTTTACTCCCAGGGAACAACTGAAAGACTGCAAGTAAGAAAGTATGAAGAGAGGAGAAATGGATGCAAACACACACTTACACAAGCAGTTACACAAAGTCAAACATGCTTTTAGCGCTACCGGGGTGCTGCTGGATGTGCTGTGTGCCGTTGGGGGGGGAGGGTCAGGCCGGGACAGAGGGCTCCATCTGAGGTGAGATGTTATACAACTGCTACGAGACTGAGCAATGCTGGAAGAAGGATGGAAAGCTACAGTATATTTATTGAAATGTATTGATCATTTTCTGGTACAGGATATAAAATCCTCTATTCCAGACTTAAGCAACACAAAAACAAAAATAATATACACAAATTTGAAGCACATTGGTTTCATAAATCATATTCATTTCATGATTAAAAGTTACTTACAGAGAAAAAAAAGAAGCTATTCTTAAAAAAGAGTTAACTGATGACAACTTCTTCTGGAAGCTCATTACCGCACAAAGTGTGAAGAAATTCTTTCTCTTCTCAGACAAGTATGTTCTGGGTTATAACAATATTTATATAATTCTCTCCTAAATCGTACCTATTGTTTCAAACACGAGAAAGGTAGGCTCAACAGTTTCATCATATATTCCATGGTCAAGCCTATACACCTGAATCATATCTCCTCTGTATCTTCTGTATACAAGAGTAAACTAAAACGTCCTCAATCTCTCTTCATAAGACATATGTTTCATTCCTGGGATTCATTTCTAACGTCTCTGGACCTTTTTAATTTCTTCTACATATTTGAATATATAGACACCAGACTGAGCTAGCAAGTCTGTAAATATTCTACATTTCTCTCATTGTCTGCAATTCTTGTGAAAAGAAAAAGTGAATAGACTGTACAAAAAAGTAGTGTGTGTGTGTGTGTGTGTGTGTGTGTGTGTGTGTGTGTGTGTGTGTGTGTGTGTGTCACAGCCTGATATATCTTCTTCCTCTGTGCTGAGCTTCACTGTTGTTAGAAACACATCAATGTGTTGCACTGTCGCACTGGGCGACATGTTCCTTCATCACCATGAACACCTAGTTTATTCTGACTCACATACACCACAGCTCTGCAGGGTAAATCCAGACAGCTAACTAAACTATCTGTCCAATCTGAGTGTTCTGTTCCATGACTAAAACTACTTTTGAACGTCCACATGGTCCACCAAAACAAGTTCCTTCCAGAGACTATTTTGCTCCGTCTGGAGCTTAGCACCACCCAAGATGATTGTGATTGGTTTAAAGAAATGCCAATAAACCAGAGCACGTTTTTCTCCCATCTCAGGAATGCTGTGTGGACTAGCCAGACCCTCCTACGCAGAGCTGTGGAGGAAGGTCTGGCAATGCGAGACTATATAGCACCGAATGTGGATTCATCCGCCACTGACAATAGTCCCTGTTTACTTTTGTTTGAGTAACGTTGGATCCAAACTACAGTGAGCAGCTGTTTTGCTTTCTTTGCCACGTACTGTCGTTTCCAAACCGAACCGATTTTGATATTTTGATCTCCAACAGTCTGTCAGAACAGGCGGGTATAGCTCTGTGAAAACCTTCAGAGTGAAACGGTTTATCAAATCAAAGGATAAACCCGGCTCTGCACCGAGAAAGATGGAAGTAGAGGAACAGGAAGCAGAAAATGTTGTTGACTTTGTTTTCTAAAGAGAAAGAGACGAGAGATAAAAGTGCACGTCCATGAAAACAGAAAGAAAATTAGCCTAAAAGAGGGGGGGAAATGAGACAGGTTTGCACAGAAACAGAAATGAGATGGTAGCCTGCATCCATCAACAAAGGAGAAAAACATGAACTTGATAAAAGCGGCAGAGATGTGCGAGAGAGAGAGACACACACATCCATGAAGAAAGAGGAATAATTAACGTGAAAGAAGAAGAGAGCAAGGAAAGGTTAGAAGGGTCTGCTTTTATCGCACACAAAAAAAGAAGAGATGGGAAAATGGGATTGAAAGAGCAAAGGGAAAAGGTCTGCATTTATAAATTATTCACAAAGATGGATATGTGTGGCTGATAGATGGCTCTAAGACACAGGTAAATACTTAAAGAGGGGGGAATAAGGAAATCCAAAGAAAATTAATATTGAAGAGAGGTAAAAATGGGATTGGAAATAAAGGTCTAATGAAAAAAATCAAATCACTGGGAGATGGAAAAACGAGGTTGGAGGAGAGAAAAAAGACTCAGGATGGAAGGTTTCTGTTCATCCAGGACACTGTTTGCATGGGACCAGTATTCTTTTTTTATCCCCTAATCTCTGCGAAAAGTCAGGACTTTACTCCGATGAATCATCTCGATGAAGAGGCCTGAAAACACTGACGGTAAATGTCAGATTGTGGCCCCCCGAATCAAAGCACAAAACAAAGAATATACAGTATATGAATGGAAATGTGGAAATTAAAGCGCTAAATGAAACGTTATCACCCACACTGTCGCTCTCACGCCTTAGAGAAATATACGCGTCGATGTGATTTCAAAATGTTCAGAGGTTGTCAATGAGAAGTGTTTGCCGTTGCTGGAAAAAGGTAAGAAATTCAAGTGAGATAACAAGAGCTTTGATATATATACCTCGCCAAATGCCGAACATGGTTTAGAAGCATCTAATTTTCCCACAAATTTAACTAGAAAATGATATAACGTGAGGAGTGTTGACTTCAAGGACCCGACTTTTCCTTTTGTTGCAGTCTGAATGTGCACAGCCCCGTAGAACATGCCCTCTATGTGCTTTATTATGAACCGTCAGCGGCAGCAAATAGAGAGAAACAGAAGTGGCAAAGACTCACTCCGATTCTCCACTGGGCGAGTCTATGCTGCGTTCTGGCTTTGTTCCGTCCTCCGCCACACACCACCACACCATACCTCACCAGAAGCGGAGCATCTTGCTGCCCGACTCGCAGATTTTATTGTCTCTACAAAGTACTTTACAGAACAATCACATGCTTATTAAGCTAGTATCTACCTTCCACTCCAGACACTCCTGTAATTAAACTCCATGCCTTCTCTTTTTGTTAGGCCTGCTGCTCCTAGGTAGCTTCTCTGTCTCTCCTCTCTCCCTCCCTCTGTCTGTCCTAATTGCAGGAGTGGAGTCAGGTGTGCGGGAGTCAGGGTTCCAGCTGCCTCTCATCTACCGCAATCAACCTCTGCTTCATATACCCGGTCATTCCTCCATTCTGCGTCGGATCATAGTCAAGACGACCACAGTTAGTCTCGCTCCTGACAAGCCTTTGTTATCTGTTTAGTTGATTGTATGTTTGCCTGTCCTGATCCCTTCTCTTGTGCCTCAGCTGCCTTTGGAACCTGACTCCTGCTACCGCTTCGCTCCTGCCATCCACTGGACCGGAACCACCACCACTGGACCCCACCACTAGCCAGCCTACTGTCTTACTCTGACAAACCCGCTCCTGCCCGGAAACTACCGGACCTGTTCTCCACGACTGTTTTCTTTGCTTGTCAGTGGTCATTGATTTACTTGTTTGTGGTTCGTGTTTTATGTGTCTTGTATCTCGGCATCATTGAAAATGAGGGAAACCTCAATGATTTCCGAGATTCTTAAATAAAGGTTATGATTGAAAAGAAACTCGTGGCAAGCCCACTGTTGTGCAATGCTGGGAAGCGGGGCGATCCCATCCGTGAAAACAGCACGTACCATGAGTCCCGAGAGGGTCAAATGGTGACGCCAAGGGTCCCGACCAAGCGCGTCTAAAAACCACGCTAAAAGAGACTTTTTGCATCAATAACAAACGCCAAAGGCACCTGACCAAGCGTCCTTTTTTGACGCGATGGGAGTAAGAATGTGTTGCAACGACAAAGAGAAATTAGCGAATGGTGGACTGGTTTGTGTGCCTCCTGGCTGCTTGTTGTGGTCCTGACTTAGTCTGGAAATCCAGACCCAAATCCGAAAGATTAAGGGTTTGGCATTGAGTAATGAAACTTGCCCAACTCGAGGGGCGGCACCAAGCATGCATTTAAAAATCTCACTGCAAGCAACTGGATAACACTACGACCAATCACAACAATACACGGGGTGACGTGTCCAGAGCCCCATACGCTTAGTTACCAGCGGAGCTAACTGGTAGATTAAACTGTCGTCATCTGTTTAGCTCGCCTCTGGCCCGCCTATATCAGATACACCGATGTGATTGGTGCAGCTCGGCTCCAAGGGCATAGTTAATGAGCATCATTAGTGAATGTCAGAGTGACTCGCTGAGCAAATTACAATTGTGCTCTTGCGAGAACTCTGGATTTCCAGGGTAGTCCTGATTGGCCTGGTGGGCCAACAATCCAGGGCAGAGCCAGAACCTGCTGGAGGGATTTCAACTCCCAGCTGGCCTGGGAGCGAGCAAGCAGAAGGTGGTTCTCCACTGATGGCGTATCAGAAAGGATAGTTTAAATGTTTAAACAGGTTCAAGTCTTGTAAAGGTTCGCTGTAGGGTAGTCTGGGAAATATAGGAAATTACTGTGCTGGATCAAAAGTTCAGAGAAGGTGAACAAACTAAATGACACTTCACTGCAAGAGCTTGTTTTCGAGCACCACTGCTGATTTATGACAAAGCAGATCGTCCTTGAAGTTTGTGTTGAATGTGCTTCATAAACCATCTTCGATAGCTTTTCCTGTTCCCTTCATTTTTCAACACAAGAAGACAGAAATCAAACACGAGAATGAAAACAGATGACTTTCTATGCTGCTGGCATCGGTATTATCAGGAGACACTTTTCCACATCAAAACACAAAGCTTTTACTGAACAAGTTAAAGAACTAACACCTACAACAATCCCCACAATTATGACGTGTCTCTGGACTTCACTGGGAAATAATTATCCCTTCTGCAGGAGGAATTCAACGTCAGCTAGGCCGTGTGAAAACGAGCTGCGCAGAGAAAGGAAAGTACATTGTGAAATATCAGCACATATGATTCATGTCGCATTTCTGTCAGCTCTTGGCATGATGCATCACGTCCTCTGCTTTATATTCCGCGGAGAGCATCCATTTCATTTTCAGTCCTCAGCCTTGAAGAAGAAAGAGAAGGATGGATGCCGAGTCCTGGAAACTAACAACTAAACAAGCAAATAAATATACATCTATTTGTTCAGATTTACACATAACTTTTATTGTCTGTCCTGGCTTTGCAGCATATGCACCCACATACATCATTTTTGTATGCACACTATCACCATTAAATCCTACATTTGTCAATTGGGGAATATTGACAGTTTGAAAGCTATTCTTAACATTCCTGCCAGAGGAATAGAGGCATCATTTCCAGGAAATGAATGGCAAATGTTATTGATGCTATTGCTCTATTACCTGCAAATATCTATTATGTTAATGGTACTTTGTTTTCAGTGCCCTGTCTTTAGTGTTTTATCGATTGTGATCGAGATGTCTGCTTTTAAAAGGGTTGTCGTGCCGGTGACATTACAAGAAGCTGCGACTACTACTTAGAAATTAAAGAATGATTTGAGTCGAAAAAACTGGTTTAAAAATGCACCTCAGGGGATGACAACTCTTCGGGGAACAAAAGCACACATGCAAAACACGCGACTATCGCTAATATTTTCAGGGGGCATCGTGTCCCAGAGCGTTCACACCTCCACACAAGATGGCCAGCCTCGCAGGGAGGACGAGGAGGAGGAAGAGGAAGCTGCACTCTTCCTCCCTTTGATAGCGCCGAGGCGAGGAGCAGATGGCGCGAGAGATTGGAAACATCGTCTGGAGTCGGACAACCCTGAGCTAATGGCAAGCTGTGCTGGCAGCACCGTGAGAGTGTGTGAGGGGTTGGAATTGTCTTACTGGGCATAGCTGGCTCGCTAAAGTCCATTACTTTATGTGTGTGCACGTGTGAAGTTCAGAGCCACGTGTGTGTGTGTGTGTGTGCGTGCGTGCGTGCGTGCGTGCGTGCGTGCGTGCGTGCGTGCGTGCGTGCGTGCGTGTGTGTGTGTGTGGCTAGCTTTTCACATTTCACTGTGTTCATGTGTGTAAAGCTTTCAAAAGTTAGTTTTTGACTGTGACACTAATGAAGTGATAAACAGGGATGTGAGGCCGAGAGTGAAAGTGTCATTATTTCTGTGAGCCTTTATTCAAAAGTCATTCTTAAACCCTGTTAAAGCACCAAACGCTTAGATGCTTGATTAATCATAATTTGGGGGATTCAAAATAAGCATTTAAAGTTTCAGCGTGTGGGACGGCAAACGAGCCAAAGGAAGTAAACACGAGTAAACGAGAGACAAACAGAGATGGTTTATGTGTCGCTATTAAATTCTCCCCCTGTGATGTGTCCTCGCAAATAACTTCAAATGAGCCAGTTTGTCGCACACATTCATCCCTCCCTCCCTGTCGGCTCCGCCTCCCTTGTTCCTGAGGGGAATGTGGATCTCTAAAGCCCCTTTTACACATGCACCGCAACCCTGAACTTATCTAGACATTACCTGGAGGACTGGAGAACGCAAATGTGCCTAATCAGTTGGACCGGACCATTAAATAGACTTTACCCTGCCAGCTCTGAAGTACAAAGTCTGTGTGTAATGTCCGATTCAGCCCCATGTGTCAGTAGAGCAGCTCAATGTCCGGAGAATTCACAGCGAGTAAGTGACTAAACGACCAAACCTAATACTTTTATACTTTATACTTTTCTAATGCTTTTTTTGTGTTTGTATATCACCATTTCCCGATCTTCTGTTGTTTGACATGGTCTGGAAACAAACAGGTTGAGCAACGTTAAACTGTTATGTTGTGTCTCAGGGTTGTGACCTTTTTTAAACCTTTTCAAAAATGTAAAACTGGCAGAACATTTGATCGTTTGATTGATTTAAAGGGACACGTTTTTGAGATAACAAGCTTTCAGATACAGCAGTGGAAATGTGGCAAAACAAATGAAGATGATCAGTGCGGGTAACCACACTCTGAAAACTATAGATCTATCAGCATCCAAAACAAGCGGATACACACAGATAACAGAAACGTACTTAGGTATGTGAAATACCGACCCTATGCCGTAGCCTGACGTGCTCCTCTCGAAAAATGTAACTACACGTCGTGGTAGAGTTGCATTTCCCCCCCGACTCATTTCTTGGTTCTCCTCCGTAAACAACATGAAATGAAGGAGATGGTTAGATGGTTAACTTTTCCTGCTCCAGATTCCCCAACGTGGTCAGAAAGAACAGAGGAGACACTTTGTTCCTCTCACTATGACTCTAAAGTCACTACTCACTCTGAAGATAATCACCGTCACTCTCTCACTCACTCTACCACACACACACACACACACACACACACACACACACATGCCTGCCCTGCTATTCTCTTAACCCTCATGTTGTCTTCCCGTCGACCGTGCAACTTTTTATTTTTCTGGGTCAAAATGTAAGTTTTTTTTTCCAACGTTGTGGTCGTCTTTTTCGACACTTCTGTTGCTTTTCCCCAAAGTTTTTTTTGTCACTTCTTACCGATGTTTTTGTCACATTTTTCCCCCACGTTTTTGAAGCTATTTCCAACTCTTTTCAACGTTCTTTTGTCATTTTTTTTTTCTCCAAATGCTATAAAATTGAATGAAACACCCAAATTCAATGAAAGTACTGAGCTGATCTTTTATTTTACTTGTGAAGAGTAATGGTTGTGTGAAACCATCCACTTTATTTTTGAACCCAGTCTCACAGCAGTTCGTGAAATGGTCACGTTATTGAATCTATTGATTCGTGTACTGAACATGTTGATGTCGTTATTTTCATGTGGTGAGCATGAATTTGAAAGTAATGTATTTCAATGGGAAGCATATTTCGTGATCACAGAACGATTACGGTAGCGAGTAGTATTGATAAGGCGAAAATCCGCGCAGGGAGGTTGGTCGGGGTGGTGAATGGGTCAAACAACACAGGACTTTCACCACGGAGACCGGGGATCACGTCCCGTGCAAATTTGACCCACATTCAAAACGTCCCTATATCAGAAATTTGGGTTTCTTTCAACCAAATTTTCAAAAAATATGAAATGGTCAAATTATTTTGATTTATTGATTCGTGTTTATTTCGTGTACAGGTCACGATTTTCGAACGTGATCATTTCACGAACTGCCATGACACTGGGGTGCTCTGGGGAACGCAACAACGGGGGAATGAAACGCCACACGCCGGACGTGATCACCGGGCGCAGGGATACGATCCGCGGTCTCTGCGGCACGCAACAACAGGGACATGAAACGCCACACGCCGGCCACAACAACGGGACGGTTGTGGTTAGGAAAAGAAGAACGGGGAAAGGAACCGTCACACGCAGGAGACGCCGACAACAACGGGACGTTTGTGGTTAGGAAGAGAATAACGCGGAAAGGAACTGCAACATGCGGGATGCGATCCCCGGTCTCCTGGATGAAAGTCCTGTGCATCCCGCGCGTTGCAGTTCCTTTCCGCGTTATTCTCTTCCTAACCACAACCGTGCCGTTGTTGTGGCCGGCGTGTGCAATGTCATTTCCCCGTTGTGGCGTTTCATTCCCCCGTTGTTGCATCCCCCAGAGCAGCCCAGTGTAATGGCAGTTCGTGAAATGGTCACGTCGAAAATTGTGACCTGCATCACGAAATAAACACAAATCAATAAATCAAAATAACGTGACCATTTCACGAACTGGCGTGAGATTTGGTTGAAAGAAACCCAAATTTCTGATATAGGGACGTTTTGAATGTGGGTCAAATTTGACCCGAGGATAACAGGAGGGTTAAAGAGATCGACACACACACCAGCGCATGAGTATAAACTTCAGGCCACTTATGTAGGCTACACCGAAAGCTCTGCATGGAGCCTCCGCAGAAATCATAAATCACGCTTGAGAAAGAATCCAAATGGCTCATGAACTTCCCTGGTTGGTAAAGTTTGACTGTGAAACTTCCCCTCAAAGGTTCCTTGAATCTTTTTAGCTTCATAGTGTGGGACCCATTTCAGGAAATGCCAGGGCAGCTGGGAGATCCTGGGGAGATAAGTGGCGCCAAAGGCCCCGCTGATGTCACCGCCTCTGGACCAAGAACCCTCCCTTTCCCCCTTTATACCTCCACGCTGACAGGAGAATGAGAAGTGAGGAGTTTGGTTCCAAAACAAGGTTAAGCTGCTCCTTCCAGCGCAACAAAATCCTTATGGAAGTGCAGTCAAGCAATAAGCTGCAGACTTTCACTCACTAAGTAGCTACAGCTACAGCACTTTACTTCTTTCTTTCTTTTTAAATCGAAAGGTCTGACCAACAGTCCCAAAGCCAAAAAGATATTCTATTTACAATGATAAAGAAGCAATTTCTCATATTTTGGAAGCAGAATCCAAAAAATGTTTGGCATTTGTTTGCCACTTCAAACAATCAATTATCTGTTTATCTTCTGTCACAAAGGGTCGAAAGAAAAATCTCAGGGGTCACGAGATGATTGACTGGATGTTGTGGCCAGGAATAGGGGGAAGCAACATAAAACCAGATGGGATTGGTTAAATAGAGTCCTTTAAGAAACAAGGAACTTTGATGAAAAATGGCCTGTGGGTGCTGTTCAAATCGAATAGATATAACCAAAAGACTCGTAAAAAAGAACAAGTACTACTTCACCTAAAGGAAAACAAAAATGGAACATAAACCTGGCCACTTAAGCCAATATGCAAAACACAAACAGGCAAAACAGCAACCCTGCTCTGAGTGTGTGCGTCCAGTAATCACCAGTCAAAAACGATACCCAGTTTCAATATTAATTCACAGAAATCTCAACACATCTATTAGTCTGGATCAACGGAAGTACATTTCTAGGCACGCTGTTCTCAAACTCTGTTCTCTTTGGAAAACAAACTTCTTGTAACAGAGTAGATGGAAACAGAGAGAGAGAGAGAGAGAGAGAGAGAGAGAGAGAGAGGGAGAGAGAGAGAGAGAGGGAGAGAGAGAGAGAGAGAGAGAGGGAGATGGAGAGAGAGAAACAAGGGAGGTCCTTGGCAGAGCCTTGTACAGTTGAGTGCTGTCACATTGTTCACAGAGGCCAGAACTATTATCTGTGACCGCACACGCACACGCACACGCACACGCACACACACACACACACACACACACACACACACACACACACACACACATGCAGGGATTAAGCCAGCGATGACACTTTGAATAGACCTCAGCGCCGTCTGATTGGACACACACAGGAGGTGGTAATTCATCCACTTTTAGTCGTGTAAACATGTGTTCACTGAGATTCTCATCACAAGTGGATGTGAAGTCCAGGCTGACGACCAACTCGCTGCAACTACACACACACACACACGCACACACACACACACACACACACACACACACACACACACACACACTTCTTCTATCCCACCTCTATTCTTTACAACAGTAAATAATTCACATTAAGATAGAATAGTGCTCTGTAAATGTTTCATTATAAAGACTACGGCACGGTGGCTCAGTGGTTAGCACTGCTGCTTCATCGCAAGTTGGCACTGCAGAGTTCGACTCCTGGTCCGGGCAGGGCCTTTCTGTGTTTGGAGTTTGCGTGGGTTTCCTCTGGGTGCTCTAGTTTCCTCCCACCATAAAGAAATGCATGCTAGGTAACTAGGACTACAGTTGAAAATTAGCCATCTGGCTATAACACTGGCACATTTACAGATAATGTTGATTAATGTCCATTGTCCTAATCAAATAAATGAATAAATAAATGCCGTTTCACTGTCTATAAAATACATTCAGTTTACAGTTACCTGTTCTAATATACACGTAATAAAAAACTACACTGGTGGGAGTGGTGACATGCACAGTTCACAATCAGATGAAACGTATCGTTACATATGTCTAAAACAATGAGAAGCAAGTACAAACATGTTGACCTCTGAGAGGAAACCCAACGTGACACTCTCTCTAATGGAGGCAGCATCACGTCACATCATCCAGTTTTAGAAAGCGCTGCTGTGGCAACAAAAACAAGCAACGAAGAGTTTCAGTCGGCCCGAGGCAGGACCAGAAGAGTCCTGGTAATGATTTCACACGTTCCCGGTCCAACCTTGTGTGATCTCGTGAACCGGGCATAACATTAGGGGTAAAGGCTCATTTGATTGCTCTTCAAATGTTGTGCCCTTTCACAGACAACAGGAACAGTGTGAATTCCCCCCACTGTGGGATTAATCTTTGAGAAGATATTGCATCCATACGGGGAGAGATCAAAACAAGATCAAATCCACTCAGATAGGAAGTTTGACTCGTGTCAAGTTAATCTTAAAATATGAAAGTAATACGAATTCCCAATAATAATAATACAGAGCATCGTCGTCATAACGGCAGTGATGAAATAAGAAAATAAAATACCTAAAATACCCAACAGTAAGGGTGATTTGTCAAACGCAGGTGTGCCTCTCATTATTAATTACTGCTTTGCATTGCAATAACAGCTGGAGGAGAGCCATCAGTAATGTTAGCAGTTACACCTGTGCTTTCCCTGCTTAACAAGTGAAAAAGGGAGTGATACAATGCTGGCAAAGTTATCAAGATTCAAGTTATTGAGAGATATGACATGGGAAGATGGAAGGAAAGACTTTTGATAGGGAAAGAAGGGCCACAGGTCACAGCTGGTGAGTCTTGTGTGAGTTCATGTTCTTAATAAAGTTATTCTAGTAAAATTCAGCTTAATACTTGCTTTAATTCAGCCAAAGACAAATGAATCTTAACCCTCTGAGGACGACCCGTAAGTGCATCAAAACAATGTCTCTGTTAATATTTCAGCGATAATACAGCACAGAAATGGGGTTTAGATATCGCCGGAATCAGCAGAATCTCCGCTCCGGCGCCCTTTTATCACGAGATCAGAATCAGAATCAGAATCAGAAGAATTAAAACAGAAAGGACAGTAAGAAATGTAAAGAAAATACTGTTAAATATGCAGTATAACAATACAATAGAATTTACAAATTTACAAAAAATATACAATAACAAAATCCACGGGGGGGGGGAATAGTGAAATATCAGTATAGTCTGAGATTTAAAGGACAATTCCGGCGCAAAACGAACCTAGGGGTCAATAACAGATGTGTACCCACTCTGTCGCTCTCTGGGACATGATTTCATGCTAATCTAATGTGTTTGTAGCTTGAAACAAGCTAGCGCGGACCGCTGATTAGCTTACAATGCTAGTATTCGGGGCACAGGGAAAGTAAAAACAAATCGCTATTTATACCACTAAAAAGGCTCAAAATATCACCACACTTCAACGGTAGCATAATGAGGGTCCCTACATGTTAACAGAAGCATTGAGAACTTTGTAAGTGTACAGTTTATTAAAAAGATAGTTTAGAAAGACAGTAGCTCCCAAGACAGCGGCCGCCTGTATACGAGAATGCGACTGTCTTTATAATCTTTTTAATAAACTGTCTGTACATTCATCTATACCAATTGCTCTGGGACAACTTTGGGCCTCACTACACAGAAAGCTGTGTTTGGTCTGAATATTTTGATATAAAGCACATTGGGATCAAGTTATATGCAAATACCCTTAAACGGTTGCTGTATGTCTGAATATGATAATGTTAATAATAAAAAAAAAAAAAGATGTGTGCCTATGGTGTCTTCTAGTTTTAATGAAGTGGTACAAATATTGACTCAGTGCCTGGAAGACTTTTTTTTCTCCAAATCATAGAGTAAAGAGTTCATTGACTTCCACTTCCATCCTGGAATCGGTCGAACTTGGACCTGTCTTGTTTTGGAAATGGACAGCTGCCAGTTGCCTCGCTTAACGTTGGCAACAACTTGTCTATAAAGGTTTGGGAGTATTGAGTTTCATTCCCCAAATATCCCCGGCCCTCATTGTGCGATTGCATAAGAGTCACGTCATGCTCGGAGCATGGGGGGGGGCGCCTCAGCTTTAACATGGTGTTATTTTCAAACTAGCCTGGTCATGCCGATGCGTATTTATGGGCTGCTGCGTATTAAATTTAGAGCTGTCAGCGCCACGTCACCCCCCCCCTCCCAACTCCCTCCAGAGAGTAAAATAAACAGGAGAAGAAGTCACATTTCAGGAGAGGTCGTAGAGTTCAACAGTGTTCGGCTGCTTCTGATCATAAACTCAACCTGAAAACATCAAAATCCATTTTTCTAAAATAACTGATCAGGGCTCAGAGGATCCGCCACCGCTGCTGCTACTGCTGCTTGGTGACTTGAAATGACTACACACAGAAAACCTAATCCAGAAGGAAAATTCTGCAAATCTGACTGCAATTTAGTGGCTAGGAATGGAAGGGAAATACGAGGAGATGCACAGCATTCATCTTGCAGCTTGGCAAAGGTCAAGATTTGCATATAAATGCGGCGGCAGCAGGCCTTGATTGGAGTACACGGGGCATTGAGCTCTGAACAAAAAACTAATGAAAAGCATTTGATGCCAGAGCTTTAAGCCCCACAACAAGTTTGTCCTACTTTGAGTTCATACCATACAATGTGTAGCTGTGCAGCGTTGCATCATCCCGTGGTCTCCGCTCAATCAGTACACTCATCCATGATAGAAATAGTCGCTCCAATAGAGGAAATATTGTTTATGTGACCTTTATTCAAGCAGAGAAGGTTGCTGCGTTCTCATTTTTTCCAACGCCCACATGCCTCACATACAGGTACATGCAGTCATACTGGTATTCAACCAGTACTTTCGCTTTCCTCTGCCTTTCGTTGTGCACTGATTTTTAAAACATTTTTTTTTTAGATTGAACCCATCAACCTTTCGTGCAAAAGGCAGCTCATTTCACCCTCCAGTCAGCCTGATGTTTGGTAGGCTCCAAACGCTGACAGCTCTCACATGCCTCGGTGTATAAACAGTAGCTGTTGCAGATCCTGCTGGGGGGGATTAGGAGGACAGTGATACCTGCCTCCATGACACAAGCGCCAACTGTCGTCAAAGATTGACGATGTAACTGTAGATTCAGCGTGTTCTCTCCTTCTTCGGCTCCTGAACCTTCAGGGGGCGATTGTAGGATCAGACTTTTAGGGGGCTAAAAAAGTGTCAACCCCCCCCCCCCCGCCGATAAATCAGTAATTTCATTAGCCGATAATCTCTGAGCTAGCTACTGAACAACAGCGTCAGATAACGTTTTTTTATTAAAGGTGCAGTAGGTAAGCCTTATAAAACTAACTTTCTGTCATATCTGCTGAAACTGACCCTATGTTCTAGTAGAACTACATGAAGCAGGTCATTTAAAATAAATCCAGCTCCTCTGGCTCCACCTACAGCCTGGAGTGAGATTTGCAAAAATCCACCGCTCCCTGTTCAGATGCACCAATCAGAGCCAGGGGGGGTGTCTGACTGCGTGTCAATCACTGCTCATGCACACGCATTCATTCTCCCTTGTGGGGGGAGGGGCTTAGGAGACCGTTTTGGGCTTTAGCGGAAAGGGGGGAGGGACTGAGAAGTTGTCGATGTTCAAATTTTTTGGCTAAGTCCTGGATCTTCACAATCCTCCATACAGCACCTTTAACACCATGATGGAACTAAACCTGGCACTTTATAAGTCACAGTAATAAGGACCAATTTGACACAACATTCAGCAATTTTAGTTGCTTACGTTTCAATTTGGGTGCTAATCTGCGCCATGAAATGACCAACTTCCTCTCTGGGGGGACTACCAACGTTAAACTTCACAACCGCACTCCTGCTCTCCCTCTGACAGATCAGATAGAGACTCAGCCAAAGGTGGGAGTCTGGCACATCTACCTCTGATTGGCCAATACTATATTTCTGTTAACCCTTTCCTTGACTGGGTTACAGGTGCGTAGCATCGGAGACAGCCACACAGGATATTAAACCTGTTTCAAGCCGTTTGAACCTGTAACTGTTTGATCTCTGTCACCAACAGACAAGTTCGAAAACTCTAACTTGAACCAATTGACAGTAAAAAAAATAACTTGAACCCCTAAAATTGATTTTTTTTTTTTTTTAAATAATGTTTTTTATTATTATAATTTTTAAGGGAGCTGAGATGTAATTTAAGGGGGCTTGAGCCCCCCCTAAAGAGGGTCTAAAATCGCCAATGCTTGAAACCTTAAAAAAAACTTCTTCAAAAATAATTCTTCCGGGTTTCATACGTGCTGCTCTGGAGATGCATGTTTTTTTGTTTTCACACGTAGCAGCTACAGGGGATGAAGGATCTTCTTTTTTTTTAACTCGCTAATGCATCCTCCTTCTGTGGTTTTGCTATATGAGTTTGTGCGAGGACAAGGTAGGCAGCTGGGTGCCAGATGAGAACAGTAATTAGGCCGGTATCCACCGGGCTTTGGTTACAGGTGCAGATCTGCCTGCGGGGATGAACAAAGCTGTCAATGGAAAAGATCATTCATGCTGAAACAACAGAAAGGAGGGAGGGGGGGTGGGGGAGGTTGGCTGGCTCCTGCTACACAGAGGGCCAGAGCCAAGACAAGATAAATCGCTCGAGTGGCATCGCGACAAGCCGAAAGCAGGCGTATAAATCATTTTCCTGGGCGCTTAAAGAGCAAAAAAGAGAGGCTTTGATTTAAGCTGGAGCACCTCTGTATAAACCAGTGCTGGAATGTAACTAAGTACATTTACTTAGTTACTGTACTGAAGTCCAAATGTTGAGGTACACAACTGTTTGGATCCTTTCCAGTTTCTAAAATGGGAGGATTTTTCGGTAACACTTTACTTGAAGGTATCTACATAAGAGTGACATGACACTGTCATGAACACATGAACCCTAACCATAACTCTAACCATAACCATAACTTGTTATGACAAAAACCAAATGACACTTACTAAAAGAAGTGTTATGTCATAAACGTTTATGACTTGTTTATAATGTTTATGACACGTTCATGACAGTGTCAGGTCACTCTTATGCAGATACCTTCAAGTAAAGTGTAACCGATTTTTCTTTACTTTGAATACTTCAACTACATTTTCCTGACTTTTACCTAAGTAACATTTTCAATGCAGGACTTTAACTTAACAGAGTATTTTTACAGTGTGGTATTAGTACTTTTACTGAAGTAGAGGATCTGAATACTTCTTCCACCGCTGGTATAGACACAGACACCAGCCTCGCCGCCGGCCGCTGAACTACCTGCTAATGCTATTGTTGTTTTAATCACGAGTGTTAAATTAGGCCCGAAGGGGCTTCCCATGCTCACTGTGAGCGGAGCACAGCGCAGAGAGATGCTGGAGAATCTAAACAAAAGGCTTTAAACAGTTTTTGGCCCACAAGGAGGCTGCTGGTTCGATGTTGGACCGCTGCCTGGTGGAATGCACACTGTAGGAAATGTTACTTCACTATCTCTTTAATGTGACTTTGATTCTATTTTTGCTCATGTACTCGGCTGCCTATTTTCTCTGTGCTTTTCGTGCTGGCGAAACAACTTGTTCATCTCAGTGGTCAATGTCCATTTGATATCATAACAAAAAGTGCAGGAACATCCACCAAAGGGATTTCAAGTTTAGAGCCACGTTTCAGGTTAATTCTACTCTTAAAAGAGTGTGGGGAGGATATCAGGGGTGTGAATCTTCACTGGTCTCACGATTCGATTACGATGATCCTGTCAACGGCTCGAATCCATTCGATATCACAATGCATCACGCTGTGTCACCTCCTCAATAATATTATTGCTACACATGGTTTTCATCCACAAATTCAAGGTGTCAGATATATATGAACTCACTCTTTTCATTGTATCTGCTCTTGAAAAGACACTTTCTGAATGAAGCGGAGTCTGAACGCCGCAGACAGCAGACAAAAGGCAGAAACAAAAATAAATAGGTGACTGGAAAATCAACAAGCAACATCAGTAGGCAATAATCCATTATGGTCTGTCGCTGCATCGATGCAGAATGGTCCAGGTCCGCATCACGCTGCATCGATGCAATGATTCATTTCAACACCCCTAGAGGATATTTATATATATATAGAGCTATATATACAGATATATATATATATATATATATATATATACTCTGTATGGCCAAAAGTATGTGCAGACCTCTGTCCAGAGATTTGGACTTGAGACTTGGTGACTTGGACTCGAGTCGACTCTGTTTTTATGACTTGCAACTCAAAAGACTTGAGACTTGACTTTTATTTACGTACATTTTTGGTATTAACGAACGCTAATTAAGACCATCAGCTCCACACAACTCTCTCTGGATTTCTCAGTATGACTATGTTCAGAAGACTGTGGCGTCCGGTGACTTTGGCGCACAGAAACTCAAGCGAAGATAATGACCTTTTCTGAAGAGTCCGTCATGTTTTTTTAGTTCTCCTTGACTACTAGCAACTGCGTTGGGGGGGGGCTAGGGGCGGTGCGCGATCACAGAAGGCTTGCATCAGGTGGACGCGCGGACAGTGTTGTTGTCATTACTCAGAATTCCTCATGGGGGCGACAGAAACTACGCCCTGTGGAAGAAAACAACCTTTTTGAACGCTGGAGTAGCTGAGGACGTCATGATTTAAAGGCTTGTATGGGAAACTCCATCCTCCCATTCATCATTCATCATTCATCATTCATCATTCATCATTCATGGGTGCATGGTGAAGTGTCCACTTGTCCTTGGTGTTGTCCTCTGCAGCTCCCTTTGTCACACGCACACACACACCCGTTAAACACCCACACCGCCTCTACCCTCAACTCTAAACATTTCAATGCGTGTGCTCGCAGTTTCAGACATATTCACATCATCTGTTGCTCTGCAATACACTCTGCAAGCAACCTGCTTTTTGTTAAAAGCACTTTGTCAATAAATTTGACTTCCCTCGACACTCAATACTGAGTCCATTAAGCTGCAGAGCCACGGGGCTATACTCTGTGCACGAGGGCCACTGGTTCCAGTAAGGTATATCTGCTGAGCTCTCATTAGCGAGCATCATCATACGTAATTCTGGCACGTGTAATGCCATTAGAGGGGATTTGGCATCTGATAGTTGAGTAATGGGATTAGCTGGGCGGTAAATCTCCAGGGCCAAGAACTGTAGGTCTTCCCCCACTCAAAGGAAGACAGATCAATGCAGAACCCCAAACAGCACCACCCTTTTCCACATGAGCGTAATGCAAGTCATTCTTTTGCAGGGTTCAACGTTACGTCTTTTTTTGTCCAGTCGGGCAAGTGAAAAAGAAATGCTACTTGCCAAAAGTCAGTTTTTACTGGCCCCTAGACACATTTTTTCAGAACAAACTTAGACAAAAAAAAGGTCCAAAAAGCATTAAAAAACATTATAAAAAAAATAAAAAACGTCAAAAGTGCCAAAAAGAACACACACAAAATTGCAGAAAAAAAAACATTTAAAAAAAATGTTTTTTGAGAAACATTAAAAACCCCGGGGCGCCCTGGGACATGTAGCTCACCCGGTAGATTATGTTCCTCATGTACCAAGGCTCAGTCCTTGCAGCAGTGGCCCGGGTTCGATTCCAACCCGAGGCCCTTTGCTGCATGTCATCCCCTACTCTCTATCCCCCCTTTTCTGTCTACAGCTGTCCAATCAATTAAAGACATTAAAGCCCAGAAAACAATCTTCAAAAGTGTAAAATGTCGGAAGAAAAACTTAGAAGCGTCAAAAACGTGAAATGATGGAGTATAAGAAAAGTCTAAAACGCTGAAAGCATATAAAAAACAAATGCAGCAAAAGCAGCCACTCAACTCTTGATTGGCCGACGGCACATTCAAATCAAATCATTCAGCAAGCATTCCCCGACGGGGGCGAGAGAATGATAACGTCACTTATGATACGATGATGCCCAAACGGGAAACTGGGTTGTTATATTCACTTGCCCGACGGGGCGTTTTAGTTTGGGGACATATCCCATTGATGTATTAAGAGAACTGGATCCAGTGTTCGGCAGGAAGCCCCGTACGTTCCAATGAGAGTGCTCAAAAGCGCATAAAGCAAACATGGAGCTCGGCTCTTCCGCATTGTTGGCCCATAACGCTGGTTGGCTCACGATGGGCATGCGCACTAGCAACAATTTGTTTGCGTTGTCGTAGCAACCGGTAGCAACATGTGCGTTCATGAGCTTCTCTGTCGTGTCTCTTACAAGTGGCAAACTCATGAACTCGCCGTTTTCATTGTCTAAAATATTCACTAACGTTAAACATTGTTTTCGTTGTTCCCTATCGTTTACATGCTTAGCTAAATAAACGATAGATGTATTTAGCTAGACAACCAAGGAGATTTAATAATTATGTTGTGCTACTAGCTAACTAACTAGCCCTAGCTAGCTGTTAGCCTGCAGTTTCATGAACAAAGCTCATCCATGGCTTCAGCTCTCATCCACGTTACAAGCTTTACAGCATACAGCCCTCGGATGTATCATAAGAGAGAACCAAGGCCATGTAATCACTAAGTCTGTAGTAACGTTATGCAGGCATATAGCTAGCTATGTACAGATCTTAATACAGCCATGCTAGCTACCCCTGATGTTAGCAACTAGCTAGCTAGCCGATAGCCCGCCAGTTTGGGAAACGCTAATGACGTTACATCCACGTAGCTAACAGGCTTTACAGCAGCTACATACATCCCTGGGATGTATCATGACTTCATAAGATAACACCATGGACGTATTGATAGAACACATGGTAAATTACAACCATTAGCTATATCCACTATTACAGCTAGCTACATGAGCTCGGGAGAACAGTCATGTGAGCGGGCGGGCGCAGTCCCGCGGCTCTGCTCGCGTCCACTATGCGCGTTCATCATGCCAAATTTAATAATTCTGGATTCGCTTCTAGTGAATGTTAAAAATGTTAAAAACGTAACGTTTTAAACAAGGACCCTTTCAGTGTTCGGGCTGGTAAGTTGATATACCCAGAAACAAATTATCCGCTGAAATATAGACGTTTCTTTCGCCGTGAAAAGTCTTTCTGGGCCATGGGGTGCAGTACCACCGTTATCCGCTAAGCCCATGGTGGCTTTTAGACTCGGCGCTCTTCCTGGGGGCTTGACATATCCCCTAGCCTGGCTCCGCCCTCCCACGTACTTCCGCTCAATTTTTATTTCCCTTCAGTACTCCGTCTGGGTTTGCGGTATATTCGTGGGTTTTCTCCGCCCAAATATTTGGCGGTCCAATCAGTGAACAGAGGGAGTGGCTGAGAACGGTGACGTCGAGGTTGTGAGCTAGTTTGAGTTGTAGTTCCATAATGGCGGCGGAGAAAGATGCGAGCGAAGTCATTCGGTCCGTTGTGGCAACGCTGCTGAATATCCAGAAGTTAAAGCCCGAGCAAGAACAATCTTTGCTGAGTTGTGTTGGATGTTGTGGCCCTCCTCCCCACGGGGTTCGGGAAAAGTTTGATTTTCCAGCTCGCTCCGTTAGTGGTGAAGGAGTTCGCTAAGGCGAACGCTAGCGATGCTAAGCCGATAGTTGTTGTCGTCTCCCGTCTAGTTAGCCTGGTCCTACCAGACAGAACGTAGGAGGGCGGAGCCAGGCTACCAGAGTGGCTCTGGGCAGATCCAATAGTTTTAAACTTCAACAGAGTACCCCGCCTTCAAGGAAGTTAACACTTGTCAATGGAGAGTGGCCAGACTCTCTGTACAAATGAAATGGACCAGAGGAGTGGGTAGGACCAGGCTACATATCCCCTGCATCCCCCCCCCTGAAATCTACACCTATATATGCTCCGCACTCACAAAGAAGTGTAGACTAAGAAAACACTTCAACACACAGTTCAGGAAACTCTCCTTCTTAAAGGCAATAATATGACAATATTTGCCTGCAGGTCTGCAGCTGGTTGGTTACAGTGACCTCGGAAAACAACTTACTGTACAAAGAGGCTAACGGAGCTGAGTGACAGCAAGTGAAGGCATCACGGAGGCTCAGCAAGGCCAGAGGAAAAGAGCACAGTGTGTACTTAGCTGACAGCGTGTCGTGCCATGAGATGGTCCTGGAATTAAGCTGGTGTTTTAGGTTGGACCATTACAACATCGTCATACTGAGTTGCCGACAGAAGATATAGAATCAGATTCAGAAAAGGTTTTAATGCCACAATAGGTTACACTTATGTGGAATTTACCTTAGTGAAAGGTGCATCCATAAACAAACAAACATACTAAACATTAATATGAAAAAAACAATCAATACAGAAAAACAATTATATACATATAATATACCTGTTGCATAAGAAAAGAGGCTGAATGGGTTACATATATGCTGCAAACCAGATTCCATAGGGAAGAAGTTTGTTTTATATATATATATATATATATATATATATATATATATTGTGTGGGCCACTTTAAATAGAACCACACGAATAGGAATACTTTGTCTCCTGAGGAATTAATTCAATATAATTGTTTGCTGACTTGCTCCCTGCAATAGCCTTGTATGCGTTGGTGTTGTCGTTTTAAATGATGCTGACGCAGCAAAATATGAGACACACAGCACACATACAGTACAGAATATACAAGAAATAATAAATAGGATAGAATACGAAAATAACTATTCAAAAATAAAGATTAAAAAAAAAAATACAGAGAAAACGGTGCGCAAACTATGTACAAGTGGCAAATAAAAAAATGTACAACCTACTTAAATAGTATAAGTGAAGGGTGTTACTTTGAGTTCAATGTTGGGGGGGGGGGGCTGAGATCTCCACTTTTGAGCAGAATTGAAATGTTGAACATATCAAACACATTCCCTGGATTCTGGTGAATTATTTTCTGCAAGGATTTGTGCCCTTTCCTGCATCACGTTATGGTGCAGATGTCTTTATATATGTAAAGGAAGTTATTATTAGTTATTGGGGGGGAGGGGGGGGGGGGGGGTTGCAATGCCTTGATATCAGATGTTTTTGGATGATTTTGTTTCTTGTGTTTTCTCAGTGAGTAGTCTAATCTGAGAAATGATAAGCATCCCCCACATTTCCTGGACAGAGCAGAGAGAGAGAGAGAGAGAGAGAGAGAGAGAGAGAGAGAGAGAGAGAGAGAGAGAGAGTTCATTTGTGATGAGAGTTGAAAAATCACTGCCAGGGGGAATAACATCTAGAGGAACTGAGCTCCTGACCCCGGCCAGTGTTGGTGCCTAAAGCCCTGACCATTAAGCCATGTACAGGTCCGTGTGTTTTTACTGAAGATGAAAGCCAAAACCCTCCAATATAGAAACAGGTGACTCAGCTTTCAGCTTGGCAGAGAAATCCCCCGGAGACCTTTGACCTCCTAATCGTTTAGCAGCGCTTATGGTCGGAGATCTGCTGCAGGCTATTAGAGAGATTAGTGTCACACAGATTTGGGAATGGGCCAACGCCTATATCTGTACTTCATGGTATTCTCAGCATTTATTAGGCTACTGAACACCCAACCCATGCTGAAATCTGATATGTGACCGTATAGTAGCACATACTGCGGCATGAGGCTATATGTGGGTGCAATATGTGTTGACCTACATAGAGAGGCAGGCTACATAATAATGAGCATGCTGTTGATCAAAGGTAGAATATATTTGATTGTCTAAAACCCTCAATGGAACATCACTATAATTGGCTACGGATGCTATAAGGATCTCCTGTAGAGCTTTTCTTTATGTTTGCTGTATATTTTTGACGGGGGGGGGAAGCATATATGCTTAATAATACATGGTATACTGTGCTGTACACATCCACACGCGATTGCGTGATTGTAGCCCGAATGGTGCTTAATATGTGATGACAGTACATGGTACACATTGTTTTTGTTTATTTCTTATTTTGAAAAGATGACTCCGACCGCCCCTCTTTCTTTCTTTTTCTTCTTTTTTTTTGCAACAACACACGGCAGAGTCCAAACCGAACAGCCTTCACGGATAAAAACAATCCCTAGCTCGTAAAGCACTTTCATCAAGTTGTCAAAAGTGAGTCAAGCTTCTACCGGAAATGAACTGACTTTGGCTTCAAAACAATGGTAAATTGGTTAAAAAAAGAAAAGAAATACCGTTTAATTTTTTTTTATTATTGAAAGCATTTTGTGCATAAGCCTTGACATTTATATTCGATATGGAACTGCTTCAATTTCTACAAATATTTTACAAGCAAAGTACAGAGTAAAGAAGAATATATGTGTATATATATATCATTCCCGTCTAACTACACACACACACACACACACACACACACACACACACACACACACCTCTCTCTCACACGCACGCACACACACACACTCTCTCTCTCTCACACCACTCTCTCTAACACACAAACACACACACAGGCACACAAAGACTAACACACACACACAGTCTCTCTCTCACACCTCTGTCTCTAACACACAAACACACATACACACACACACTCTCTCTCTCTCTCACACCTCTCTCTAACACACACACACAAACACACACACACACACACACACACCTGTTCTGATTTTTGTGTTTGTGTTCAGTTTGCAGTATGTTACTGTAATCGAGGTACAAAACAAAAGGTAACCATATGGCTGAAATATGTTCCAGTTGATCATTTAAGATAAACATAACTCGTTCTAGGTGCAATGTGTCCGTTAACTCTGAAATCCACAGTTTCACAGGAGGAACTTCAGCTATTTTTTCCAGAATTAACATTAAGTATGAGTTTTTGTTGCCACTGTTAGTCCATAAGAGACAAAGCCTTGTTGAGAAGCAGTCAGTTTATTTCATTTATTTTTTTCAAGTTTTTACAGTTTATAGTTTATGTTCAGATGCCTCAGAACATCCCAAAATAATCTTTCTAAGGTCTGGCTCCAGTAAAACTGGAAATACTGAACACAAACTGCAACATATTTTACGTGTGGTTGAAAATTAAAAAAATAAAATGAAATTCCTGGCACCTGTTAGTGCCAATGTAGGGTCCTTGGCTGAAAAAGAGTGTATAACATGGCAAAAACAATAGCACAGTTTTGCGTTTTATTCTTTTAAAACCCATTAAACGCCCCATACAGAATAGCCCATCACACATTCCATTGTAACATTTTATTTTGAAATGCGTCACCGGAAGCTTCCTATATGAATTTGGTTGACTTGACGCGGTCAATGACGCCATCTTGAAATTGTCCCGACCAGAGGAGGCGAGGACTTGGGAAAAGCAGCTCGTCCTAAACTCGATAGCTGCTTTTGCTAACGGATTAACGGCAGCTGTATGGGTTATTGCTAACGTATGATAGTGTTTCCACTTGTTCATTCAATTCATTTCGACGCGGGGAGGTTGTTTAGCCGACTTTGGAGAGGGCTAACACATCGGAGGGAGCTCTCGTTATCGGTTGTTTCCCTGTTGGAGCGGACGGAGCTGTGGTTGTGGCCGGGCAGCCCCGCCGGACAGTCGGGCGAAACTGAGGCTTTCTACACGGAATATAACAACAACAATACGTGTTTTTGAACCTCCTGTTTTCGCGGAAGGAGATTTGAAACGCTATTTTTCAACGACGTTTTGTGAAAGCTATGCGACTGAGCTTATCGAGGAGAAGTTTGATTGGAGAGCGGAGTGCGCTCGATTTGCAGTCCGATGGATGTTAGCCCTGCCCGGCTGTGGCTCGGCTCTATGCTCCGCTGGGTCTGAAAATAACCGGTCAAACACCAACCAGCACAGGTGAACACGTCTGTTCATAACAATGCTGCAGACCTGGCAAGTAAATGACAGCCCTGGCTTGAATGCCAACAAGTCGCCCTCCATTGCTTGTCTGTAAACCTGGAAATACCTCCAACCATCCCCTCCTCTTCTACTTCTTCTTCATCCCCCTCCTCTTCCTCCCCTTCTTCCTTTTTTTTTTTTTTTTTGGAGGCTTGCATTACCTGGGATACTGTGGATTTAGACTCGATATTGACATTTTTTTTTTAAAGATGCCCTTTTTGCAGAGACCGTGCTCTGTGCAGCAGCAAGACATTTAATTTGACTCTTGAATTTAAGAATTTTTTTTGGTTAGTTTTTTTAATTTTTAATTTTCTTTCTAGTTAGAGGATCAGATTCGGATGGAAAATGGGAGACGCCACCAAACTGGCCTTCGCCGTGTTCCTCATCTCCTGCTCTTCAGGTGGGTGTGGAGGGGTATGCATGGTTTATTGTCGGCTGTGGGGAATTCACTGTAATGCTTCTAGTTACCTCTGCAGAGTGCAATGCACAGCTTGTTGTTCTCTGTGGAGAATGCAGTGCAATGCAACCCTGTGGTGGGGGGGGGGAAGGGGGAGAATCCCACACTGCCATCATTGCTGCCCTTTCTGCCTTTGCATCCTCCATCCTCCATATGTGGTTATGCATTGTACATGTTGCAGATGTCAGTAGTGAGCCTAAAAGATGGGGCACGCATGGGGGCCCTTAAGGGGCTCCTAGTGTGACATACCGGTACAAGTTGGGGTTTTAAGCTTGATTTCATTAGGAGAATAGAAGGACCAATACGGGACTGTGTGTTTGTCTTTACTGTTGCCTCCCAACTTGCAGTATAGACAGATATGTAATTAACTACAAAAGTCAATTCTGACATTAGATGGGGGTATGGTGTGAAGAAGTGGAGAAATAAAAAAAGCTCTTAATGTCTAAAACCCAAGTTGGAAGCACCACAACATATATAATAATAATAATAATAATAATAATAATAATAGAAAATAGGGATCGACCGATACTGGTTTTCCAAGGCCAATACTGATACCGATTATTAGTAGTTAATGAAACCGATATTTTGGAACCGATAATGCATTTACTGTACAGTAAAGAAGAAAATATTTTCGTCAAAATGAACAATTTGGAATGTTACAAACTCCAACGCCAAAGTTTGTTGAAATGCTTTAAGCAATTATGTAATGAAACTGAAATGTTAAACTTAGTACACAGTCAAAAAGAAAAGAATAAATAAAAAAACCCAGTTTGTTTGCAGGTGTTGCAGGCGGCGTACTGAGCCGTAGCCGAGCCAAAGTAGCGCACGTTGTAATTATTTAACTTTCGGTCAAATAAAACACAGATACAGTTAGTCTGCAAATTGCCAAATATCGCCCCGGTAATCGGCCAGGCCGATAATTGCTCAATCCCTAATGGACAATGTAAAAAATCTGCCTTCAAAGGGTTCAAAAAGCTTTTTTTATCTCCAATCCTGTCATAACTACTTAAAATGAGTCAAAAGTAAAGGTATTTTGGATGGAAAGTTTGCTTCAGATCTACCCTTTTTTTTCACACAGCACATTCATCAGTTTTCACAATGTTTGTTATTATAACAACCCACTTGTTAAGCCTCGTTGCAGCAGAGCAATTTTCAGCCTTCGTGCCGGTGAACATTCTTCGTGCGTGCTCATTTCCCAGGGGTGGATGCATAATGGATGTCAGCAGGGTCAGTGAGGTGATAATAAACTGAAGGGTCAGCCCAGGAGTGCTAGTTTTCTTGCAGAGCTTGGAAGACACAGGCATTTCCTCGGATGTGATTGGGAGATCTTCTCGTAGAGGGTTTTAAACATCAAAAGGCATCGTTGCGCCAGTAGATATTTCAAGTTTTTCCTAACCTAAACTAGAGCTGGTCCGATACCGAGTACCGATCCAATACCAGTGTGTCATATATTTTATCATGTTTTAACAGCTGTATACTTCTATCCCTGTATGGATGTGATATGATTTCTATCTTTGTTGTCGGCCTGGCTCAGTTTAAACTCTTTTGGAGTTTTTCCATTACATGGTACCTGCTCGACTCGACTCGCCTTTTTTGGTTTTCCATTCTGATAAAAAGTACCTGGTACCTGCCAACAGGTACTTGTTTTTAGTATCACCCCCGTCGAGTTTCCAAGCGAGCTGAGGCAATACCAAAAGGTGACGTGAAAACCTGCAGACTACTAGCCTGACAAGCTGGAACTCCCCATTGGCAGGGCTCAAGCCGAGGGGCGGGATAAACGGTTGTCTTTCAAATTCCCTCCGCACGCAATAGGATAGCGCTACAACCAACCAGAGCAACGCTAGTTGATAGATTCAACTTTTGCTATCTTCCTTTTTTAAGAATGACTTCAGGGCCGTTCTTTGTTCTTTTCTCAAAGAAAAGCTGAACTCCAAGTCTTCCAGAGTCGCGGCCAAAGCCGATTCCAAAGACCGCTGTTCACCAGCAGCAGCAGCCATCTTCTTTATTTTCAAGTAGCAGGGAATTCACGCGGAACCGTCGCAACTCTGCCGTCATTATGTTAAGCCCGCCCAGTGACTCTATACACGATGTGATTGGCCTGACTAGAGTTTGTTTTTTCCAGCTCGCAAGCCAACAGAGAGTTGCTAGACGACCCTGGCTGCAAATTACATTTGCTGCCGCTAGGGTGGTCTAGATTTCTAGGCTATCAGACTCCTGATTGGTCAGAGAGAATCGTCACTGCGTCCTCATTGCTAGCGACAGATGGGGGGTGTCCTGAACAAATCTGCCATTTTTTTTTTTTATATTTTTGAACATACAGAACAGAAACACAATTGAACAAGAACAACAACCCTCTCCCACCCCCCACCAAATCTGCCATTATTGTTGTTATTATTATTATTATTAAATAGTTTAGCCAGCGGTGTTTGTTTTGCTGCCTCCAGCTTCTTTAGAAACTAAATGTGTCTTCTGGCAAACAGCCACATGCTGAGAATCACACACACACCTTCCACGTTCAGTGTGCGTGTTGCGTTAAGGTCAAGGCAGTTTCCTGCGGCGTCGCTGTGACGACCAGCCACACTCGCCTCACGCATGATGCCGTACTAAATCTGCAATAAATAAAAGGAGGACGGGGCACCGCGGTCGAGTAGAGCTGGTACTAGCAGTGGGTTTAAAGCACACGTGTCAAACTCCAGGCCCGCGGGCCAAATCCGGCCCCTCGCAGATTTTGATCCGGCCCGCATATCAATTTAGGTTCACAACAAACTTCAACCCACTGCATCTGTTTTGCTTTTTTTGACCTTTTTTGGCACCTTTTTCTCTCGTGGCTAAGGAACTTTTTTTGCTGACTCTTTTAGGGGTTTTATGCCGACCAAACTGTAAGACTATATGAGACATGCAATAATCCAGTCAAAGATATTTGACTTTTTTGATGAAATAAAAGCACGTCAATAAACTCTACGTGTCTGGCCCTGGATGGGATTCTTATTTTCCAGTGTGGCCCTCAGTGAAGCTGAGTTTGACCCCCACGCCAGTAGATATGTCAAGTTTTTACAAGACCAAACCTTTTTATACAAAACACAATCTAAACATCAGTGTAAAGAAAGAAGAAGAGGGCATCAGTCTGAAGCATGTCATTGTTTTAGGTAGGGGTGGGCAGGGCAATATATCAATATTATATTTTATATATGCAGTATGAGGCTAGATATCGTCTTGAATTTGGGATATTGTGACAGGACACGTCACAAGTCTTTTGTCTTTTCCTGGTTTTAAAGGCTACATTACAGTCATTTTTTTTTCTGGGAAATGCCAGAGCAGGGGGAGTGAGAGGGGGAAACGCCAGAGCAGGGGGAATGAGAGGGGGAAACGCCAGAGCAGGGGGAATGAGAGGGGGAAACGCCAGAGCAGGGGGAGTGAGAGGGGGAAACGCCAGAGCAGGGGGAATGAGAGGGGGAAACGTAGCTGAAGATATTCCTTTTTAAACCAAAACGTAGTGATGTGTAAATATATCTTAAATGAAAGTGGAAGATGCAATAGTTTCACTTTGCATTATCTGTTGGTTAGACTTGATTGTGATTGACTGTGGTCAGGGCCGAGTGTAACCACAGAGATTGTACGAGTTGAAAGATTAATTTGTGAAATAAAACAAGAAAAATCAACCTGGAGGCTGGATATTTCCCTATTGTTGTTTATAAGCAGATATTGGATTACTGGATGAGTGCATTGGCATTTAGCGGAGAAGAAAGTTCCTTCTGAAATTCCACGTTACTGCCTATTGTTTGCGTGCTTGTGCAACTCAACAAAACCGCTTACCTGTGCTGTTTGGGAGTTGGAATGACCCTGCCTATGAAATATCCAGTGTACCTGAATAAAAGCAGTTCCAATTAAGACTAAAGAAATGAAAAGGGTAAAATAAAATCTTCAGCCAGCGAGTCCTGGGGTGTCTTTGAGCGTTTAAGCAGAAATTAAAAGGCTTCTTAAATAGGGTAATAGTTGGGGTTGGTTGGAGTGTAAGCCAGGTGCTGTCTTTATTGCACAGTGCAGCAGATGATTATTCCACTCTCTCATTACTGTCTGAAGTGGGGGAAATGAATGGTTCCTACTTGAGGTGGAATAATAATCCTCCATGAAATCCAAGTTGAATTGGCACAGCTCAAGACGACACAGAGAAACCGTCTGATAAGGGCAGGGCACTTAGCCCAGAGTGGTTTCATTTGATGAGGCCTATTGCGACATGCCAACGTATTCAAGATAACCATGAGATTTCTATTTGAAAGACTTGAAAATGCAGAGGAATCTGTTTGCCTAAAACTGCAGTTATTTCGCGGCTAACTCGATCAATACTGTCTTTTTATTTAGTTCAAAATAAGTGTTGGTGTTGGTTACACACAGTAAATCTCTCTCCAGACAGCAATCCGTAATAAGTTTGTAACACGTACAAGATGTACAAAAGTTAGCCCTGACGAAAATCTACTTTTAAAGTAGTATATTGATGTTCTTTTCCCGATATGACCCACCGTCAAAACTGGAAAATAAAAGAGAGTTCTGTGGCGTTCATGGTTTGTTTCAACAAAGATAGTGATCATATCACATCCATACAGGGATGGTAGTATACAGCTGTTTAAACATATTCAGTTATGTGTGTTTTTTAACACGCTGTTATCGGATCGGCACTGGTTATCGGCCGACACGCGAGTTCAGATATCGGGAAGCAAAAAATGGTGTCGGACCATCTCTATTTGAAAGACTTGAAAATGCAGAGGATTCTGTTTGCCATCAACTGCAGTTGTTTTGCAGCTAACTCGAGTAACACTGGTGTTTGTTCAGTCTGGTGTTGGTTACATACCTTTCTCTCCAGACGGCAATCAGTAATGAGTTGGTCCAGCAACCAAAAACTCATTTTCACTTCACAACGATCTTAAACTGAGAACCTCAAGCGAGCTTAAACAATCAGTCGATTGACACATTTTAGCAACGGTTGGGTTCGATTAACTGTCTCTTCAAGCCAAAATGCCAAACATCTAAAATGCTGGTTTCAGTCTCCTAGATGTGAAGATGTTCTTATATAATGGTAGGGCTGAGCAATATATCAATATTATATTGATATTGTGATATGAGACTAGATATCGTCTTAGATTTTGGATATCGTAAAATCGTAATATATTAAGTGTGGTCTTTTCCTGGTTTTGAAGGCTGCGTTAGAGTAAAGTGATGTAATTTTCTGAACCCAACAGACCGTTCTAGCTGTTCTATTATTTGCCTTTACACACTTTGTCATTAAATCGACAATTTCTGATGATTATTTATCAAAAATGTCATTGGGTAAATACTATTTTGTTAAAGCACCAATTGTCAATCCTACAATATCATCGCAATATAGACATCAAGGTATTTTGTCAAGAATATCGTGATATTTGATTTTCTCCATATCGCCCAGCCCTAATATAATGGTGAATTAAATATCGCTGCATTTTTTTTAAACTGTGGTTTATACAAAACACGCATTTAGAAGCTATCGTGATCGGCTCTGTGACCTTGTGATTATGTTTCGTGTTTAGAATATGCGTCTCAATCGGGGTTTTACCACAGTTTAAGCCCAGTTTACGGCCTCTTGCCTGTTTACGGCTTACGGTCAGCTCTGTGCGTTGCTATGGCTGCTGTACACAAACCAACCAGCCGACAGTTTGCAGGGCCGCAGACCCGATAAGAAGGAGAAACACAGCTACTTTTAAATATTATCAAAGACCTGGATATCAACAGGTTTTTGGATATGAGCACACATCGCTGCGCTGACCTTTTCAAGAAGCTGGTTGAAGGAATGAAAGAGGGATGCTGTGTTCGCACGGTCCAACAAGTCCTCCGCCGCTGGTAAACTTTGAAAAAAATCTTATTTTGCACGGCTACATGTAAACGGGAATATTAGTGGAATATTCTCTTTCATTAGCCATGGAAACAGCTTAGTCGGAATATTGTCCTTTTTTTCGTAAAAAGGGCAAAAAACGGAATATTATGTGCGTGTAAACGTAGTCACTGTTGCTTGCAGCCCTGAATATTTATATTATATTTAAAGAAATTGTGCCCAGCTAAAAGTTCCGTATTTTTGCGAATTAATTACTTCAATTATTCATCAATTTTCAGACAAACCATTGCTACATTTGTGCTGTTAGTGTTGTTAGGCATTGCTGTATGCAGTTAATTCTCTTTACGGGGTTGCTGGATATTCATGAATATATCAAAGCCAGCATAGCAGTGAAATTCTCCCTTGTTTAATGTTGCATCCAGCAGCTGCCCTGTGTTTTGATCCGTGCTGGCATGTGTTAATGCTGCTGTGACACATGGTGGGTCAAGGTTGTCTGCCAAGGTGTTGCTCTGACAGGATAGTAAATGGGCTTCTTGCGTATGTTTTGCTACTTTGGGCTGAGTATTAAAAAACTGGAAAGTGACATTTTTCTTCCAAGGGAAACGATAATGCGACACTGCAGCGGGCGGATGTTGAACCCCGGGGTCGTCCGTGTGAAATACGACCTCTGGCCTTAGATCTTGTGTGAGCTTGAACTGCAAATAGGTAAATATTTACTGTGCTGCCTCATACGTTAAGGCGCGTTCAGGTCCTGTCAGATTTAATGTGATTATGCGCTGAAAGCAGAGAGAAACTTAGTGGTGATTGTTGGATAGTTGTTTAGCATTGAGGTTTCCCATTCGGTGTCAGAAATTATAGAAGTGTGTCAACACATGCATTAAAAAATTAACCCAAATGATCCATCATATCCTTGCTAATACATCTAATTATGCACACTCAAAGCAAGCAGTATCTGCCGTGTATTTTATATGGGTTGATAACAGCAATATTTGCCTGCCATATGACCATTTGACCCTATGACCATCTCATTATTGAGTTAATGAGTATTTATGGTTCTAAGTTGAAGCGACAAGCCCATGTCCTGTTTCTCCTCTTCCCTCTGACATGATCTGAATGCAACCCAAGCAATCAACCCCTGGCTGCGGAGCGCATACTCCGGTTTAAAAGTCACGTTTTGCTGGTAATTTGGGCGAAACGGGTGTTTAGATTTCTGTACATATCCACCACCGAGGCTCATAGATGGATAAGTCGAGTCTCGTGCTCTGCCTTCACATTTGGCCTCCTTTATTTTGTACACTGCAGCAACTTTCACACAGACATTGATCCTCTTGCCCACCAGTGTAAGGTTACATCGATATGGCAAGGATGTAGCGGCTCTGGGTTTAAAAGAAGAAGAAAAAAATCCTCTGCAGCACAACCGATCCGATGATTCAGTTTCAGCACTGCTAAACATCAAACTCGACTTGAAACGGTATCTGAACTCAGTCATCAGACGGGGCTCTCTGTGTTCTGTCCTATTGAACTGGGGAAAACTAACATTTACCAGTTTGCATTAACCGGGCCAACTGGTTGACTTCCCCTCTATCCGTCACCAAGCGCTCCCCCCCCGAAGTGTTTTTGAGCAACGCGATGAATGTCTTTCGGCTCTGAGCTCTGTGTTTTACAGTCGGCCCCAACCTCTGACCCCCCCCGTGGAGGATTGAAAGAGATAAAGAGACCTTTCCCTCCGGCATGCAATTAATTATCAGATTATTTTTCCTCTGATTGTGTTTATCATTTACACACACACACATAGTATGGGCCGGAACTAACAAGTCTTTTCAGTTTTGATTAATGTGTTTTCGTGTTGTTTCTTTTAGTCAGTTACCCTTGGAGTACAATTCAGACATGATGAACTTTTTGCCTTTGCCTTTTCTAGACACAGTTAATCATTAGAAGACATATGAAAGTGTTCTTCTTTTAAGTGCAAGAAACACTTTGTCCCGTTATGTAAAATCTGAAACTTGGACTTAAAGACAAACTGTGCCATTACAAACTCTCCTAATAGCTGACTAAAAAGCTAATGTTTACTCTGGCTGGCTGACAGAAATCATGACAAGAACACTGGATTAATAGTAAAATCAAAGAGTGGAAAGTGAGACTCTTGATCCATTTGTGAAGCTTTTGCCTGTGCTACTGAACTTTTTTGAAATAGCTTCTTTTTGTGTGTGTGTGTGTGTGTGTGTGTGTGGTGGGGCTCAAGGCTGCCTTTTTTCTCTCCTCTGTATAGCCCTTTCCAAACATGCAGTGCAACCCTGAACTTATCTAGACACGACCCAGAGGAACTGTATGTGAGAACGTCCAAATCAGTTGGACCAGACGTTAAACGGACTTTACCCTGCCAGCTGCCGAGTACAACGTCCGTGAAATCTCCAAGTGAGCCCGTGTGTGAATAGAGCAGCTCATTGTCTAGAGCATTGGTTCTCCAGCTTTTTTCAATAATGGTCCCCCCTTTGAACAGTTTTTTTTAAGCCATGTACCCCCTAACCAATGCGAATAATGTTTGGTAGGAAAAAAAAAAGTCTCTATAAAGAGGAAGAATACAGCGATGTCAGCGATAGATTGACTAAACAACAGCCTTGGACCTGGAACACATTGAAATGCTGATATATACTGAATAAACGACAAAACCTTGGGGAAAAAAATCACAGTAGAAAGAAGGAAGGCAACACTAGGGCGACAAAAGTGAAATTCAAATAAGCGACAAACTTCGAAAAAAGTGACAAAAACTTTGAAGAAAATAAGACCATAGAAAAAAGTAAGGAAGAAAGGCAAGAATAGGTCAAAACAAACGACAAAGCCTTCAAAAAAGGTGACAAGCTTCAAAAACAGAGACAAAAACTTTGAAAAAAGCGACAAACTTGGAGAGAAAAAAGACAGTAGAAGTAACTACAGCCTTGCAACTGAAAAACATTTGCGCAAAAAAGGTCACGTACCCCCTGCAGTCCTCCAAAGTACCCCTAGGGGGACACGTACCCCCATTTGAGAAACACTGGTCTAGAGAATTCACAGCGAGCGAGTGGGCGTGTTGATGAAGTTTCTATCATGCGGATGGCGTGAAACCGGAAGAATACAAACATCTGTGAATGTCTAACTGGAGAGACGACGAGATTCGGGGAACGTCTGTCGGCGAGGGCAGCCCTTGTTTATGACCAGTTTAAGAACCAGCTACGTGGCCGCGCCATCACTTTCTCCTTTCATATAAGAAAATGGCTGATTATTTCTGTACGTCTACATGCATATCACTACTTTTAATTAGGGGTCGACCAATGCTGGTTTTTCAGGGCCGATATCGATAGTAGTTACTGAAACCGGTAACCAATATTTGGAACCGATATGCATTTACAGTAAAAATGAATATCTTTTTGTCAAAATGAACATTTTTGGAATGTTACAAACTCCAAAGCAAAAGTTTGTTTAAATGCTTTAAGCAATTTAAAAAAAAAAAAAAACATAAATAGCTTCCTTGAGTTGTAACCTGCTAACAGTTTTAGACTGCTAACAGAGCTGTAGCGGAGCCAAGGTAGTGTCCTTTATAGTTAATGAACTTTATCGGTTGTCAGTAAAATAAAACACAGATACAGATAGTCTGCAAACTGCCAAATATCGGCCCCGATAATCGGCCAGGCCGATGATTGGTCGATCATGGACCTAGTTGTAACAGTCAGAAATGTGGCCTAAGTTGAATAAATATTTAATGCACACAAGGTGTGTTATTCGCATTACATTGAAACCATTTTCACTGTGACTGAACCACTCTTCTAACAATCCTGTGCCCTTCTGCTGCAGTGTTCTGGGTGTTTCCTGGAGTGGTCAGAGGCCGGCTACCAGCTCTGTCCCATTTTCCCACCCCCTATCTATTTCTAATATGTTCTCTTGCATTATGCATTAGGCTCCAAAAGCACAGGTGTATTTGTTAAGGCCAGATGTAGCCTCGATTTCCCATCGGGCCCAACTAGTCAGACTTGTTCCTTCCAGGGCCGTGTATCATTCTGTGCTTTAACATCGTAAAAAAACAAAGGGCGGCACTAGTTCATGTTCATAGAGGTAAAATGGTGACCAAAAAACAGCATGTTGCAGCATCTGGGCAGGGGAAATGATGAGCCTCCTAAATTTAGACCATGGCCAGGTGTTTTGGGTGTGCACACGTAAAGCAACATGGATGGTTTTTGTGGAGAGAGAGGACTTTGGAGCTTACAATGGGCCAAAACGTTCTCTGCATACAGAGGGTAATTTCTTTTTTTTTTTTTTCAACCGTTCCCCCATATTCCTGTTTTTGTGTGTAAGTGACTGATGGGAACAACAATCTTTCAAATTGGTCATATGTGAAAGGCATGGCAGTTAACCTTTTTAAAATAACACCACAATGCGTTAACAGCTTTCCGAGGCCTAAGGCCTTTTTAAAAACACACTCGCCACATAAATGATTATCTAAACTTTCACTACAATTTAAGAATCATCGAAACACCATAATTGCTATCGAGGGGATTTTCTTCAGCAGCAGCGAGTTGTTTCGACCTGCTCTGGTTATCACTGGGCTGCGTATTGCCACACAGGACAATACACTGGAAAAGCACCACAGATGTTAAATAATTGGAGGAAATCATTTAAAAGACAGTTTAGTGTACTTTTCTAAAGGATGACCCATCTGACGCCGTAAATCTTAGATACTCCAAACGGGTCCAAGCAAATACAAGGGATTATTTACAAATGATGTAAGTCTCTAAATCTTTTTTATAACCGCAGTGGTAAGGGAAGGGACTAAAGTAACACACATATTTAATACACCTTTAATTTCACCTGCTTTAAGGACGCAGAGGCGTCAGCTTGGAGAAGACAGAGTAAGACGGCTTGAGCTGCACGGATGCTGATTATTCTGCTCGATACTGTTGATATAGTTATTAGTCATGGTAATTAGCCTCCATTATTTCAGAAGAATACTTCTTTTGACTAAATAGTCTTCTTTATTGGGGATCCAATGAGTGTAAATTACATGAAATTATACTTGCAGAATATGGCTGACCATGTGGCTTTAATGGGATTTTCTGTGATCGGTAATTGTAAACTTGTGATCTATGACTGAACCTGATAAAATGTGTAGTCATAGGGGAGTCAGCAGGGCCGACCACAGGCCACAGAGTCCGCGCTGTAACCAAAAAGGTCACTTGTTGGACATCCGCTACAGGCGTTCATCCTGTCAGCGCCGTTGCCTTGAGCCTGCTCCGCTTATTGTAAGTCATGCCGGATAAGAGCATCTGCTAAAAGCCTAAAATGTAAATGCAGGCCGCGCGCACCTCTATCCTGGGAAGTCGATGAATTGCTCCTGTAACCATTACTGACTCAAATTAAAACAAATGATAGGGGGGCAGGGTAAGTCCAAGGTTGAAAAAACAACATCACCCTTAGGGTGGAGCGTGTATTTGTTTTAGATATTTGGCGATGAACTTGAGCTGTTTGAGTCGAAAGATATAGATGTGCTTTTATAGCTTTAAGATTAAACTATTCATATATATATATATATATATATATATATATATATATATATATATATATATATATATATATATATATATATATATATACAGAACTATTTAATCTTAGTTTAGACCACTTGATGTGTCGGTACTCAGAGAACGGTCCTTTACTGTAATTAATGCATCCTGCAGATGTTGCTTTATGTGCTTGGGAGAGTTTCAGTCTAGACAGGCTGGCTGCTCAGACGGAGAGGCCCTGCTTTGATCCTTGATTAAAAACTGCGAGCTGTACATTCATCATGCTCTTGTTTCAGGCTCTAGCTCTCGAGGGTCCTCGCCTGCTTTACGCTCCCTCCTTCCTCCTCCTCCTCTTCGTCTTTGTCTGTCTCTCGCTCAAGATTCCTCACTGTCATGAAGGTCGCTCTAACCTCTTATCACCAAAAAAACACCAAAGGGTAACGGTGTCTCAGGCACTCGGCGAGCCACGGCCAACACTGTTTGCCCGTGATATTGTGGGTTTGTTATCTGGCCGTTATTGTTGCTGTCACTTTGTGTTACTATCTGATAAGCCTCAAATGTCATTTAGGATGCATTGAGCAGCAGCCATACGAACTGCAAACACATCAACAGGTCTTTGGTCTGACATTTATTGTCCTGTAATGAACACACGCACACATAACACAAAAAGAAGCCGGTAAATCAGTACAAAAATCCAACAGGCGTCTCTACTGTAGACGGGTATAATAGAATCGCTTATCATTGCTCTTTCTTTGCCTTGAATATAAGGCTTTTCAGCTCTTGTACCCGGCTTGTCTTTTGACACTGGTAGCTCCAAACCTGTATCTGAATTACCAGGGAAGTGAAGAGGGGATTTGTTCAGTCTTGAAAACTTTTAGTTGGTTGACAAGTTTTTCCAAGTTCCCCAGCCATATTGACGGGAAAAGAGAGTTTTGAAATCTCAGCAGTGTCCGGTAATCACTGAGTCATCATTGGTATTGATAAACAAAACTATAAACCCTGCAGCTATATTAAGGTTATTCTCTGCACCCAGGGGCGTCACATGCTTACTGCACCTGTAATATAATCTCAATTAAAAATACAGTAACAGTGTTTTATTTTGGCTGTGAGGAGCCTCGTGACTTGTGTGTCATTAGTTGACACTAAATATAAAGACGAGCCAGGAGTCAGCGGGGTCTGGGCGGATGAAAGAGGGGAATGTATTGACTCCCAACGTTTATTGTTTTTTTTTCTACAAATGTGAAGCCAGCCGGTGCAAAGAGTGAACGTAAATGAACGGCAGTCGACATGTCTTGGAGTGCCACGGGAGATGAGTCAGAACAGGGCGGTGCATTAGTTACACACACCAGCAGCAGCCTGTCATCCAGTGTGGGCTAACCTTGACCACCGAGTGTATTTTGGCCCACTTTTAGCTCTCCATGTACCTCTGGTACGCAGAAGCTGAACACGATTTCACATTTTGATTACCTTGACAGTACTGGTGTTTGCATTGTGAATGAATTATGCTGGTTTTAAAGGTTTTATTGGAAGTCTGCAATACCTTTTTTGATGGGTGCTTGAAGCACACTCAATAGCTTTACAGCAGTGGATTATGGGAAATCTCTCACAGAACTGGACTGCATTCACAAAGGATCAATCTACAACTGCCGTATATGTATATAATGGTTTGTCTTCCAGTCTCCTCCTCTCTCTGCCTCCCTCCCTCCCTCCTTCCCCCGCCAGTCTTAACTTAATTGATTGCTTGTTTTTATAAAAAATGAATTGAAATGCCCATGCTCTAGGCTTTTTTGATATTGCAATATCACTGCAAACCCAATACACGGTCCAGCTTTAAGCCCAAGTGGCACTTAACACGCCCTTCAAAACAATTCAAGCACAGATGGGATACAGTACCCTGCGAGAGACATAACGAGGAGTTATAAAATTGCTCGTCCTGTTAAGAATGTTAGGTATGCAGCGGGCTATTGCAGGCCCATTACGCACGGGAGACCTTGGGGTACAGTCGTCGATTCACGGCGAGAGACTCAGGCGCTCTCCTGACCCGTCCGAAAACTGGCCCCATCAGTGCTTTTTGAGGCGGAGACCAATGGGCGTTTGTCGCTCGGGCATACCAGCAGGGATTAAAGGGATTGGATTCAGTTGCTGAGTGCTGTGGTTTTTAATGCCCCCCCCCTCCCACCATGTCCCTCCTCCCGGCCGTGAAAAGACTGCAGTCTTTGTGACCAGCTCGCCCGAGCCAACCCGACCACCCCTGCCATGTCACGACACTATCTAATTGAGCATTAATGTAGCACTACAGCGAGAACCAGGCTGCTCTGTGAAATTACTGTCTACTTTAAAATAGTGTCTGGCTGCAAGCGTCTCTATGCACAGACCAGACGGTTACCTCTCTATTCATTCAGCCACAGCATTGAGATTAACTTTTCTGAAAATATTAAATTAACCCCATTTCCACTAAAATACTTAATTTCATCCATAGAACAAAACTCCTCTGTCCCTGGAACCATCTGTACTCTTATTATGTTCCCGCACATCTCCTCTATAATCATTTATATGATTATTTCCATCAGATACGTCAGGGTGATAAAGCTCTCCTCGCATTACAGAAACACTGATTAAGCACCATGGCAAAAACTTCTTAATAGACTTGAAACCAGCTCTGCGATAGTGGTTAACCTCATGCTGCCTCTGGTCCTTTGGCCTCATTCAGACAGGTTCAAACGCAGGTCTTTCAATTCATTTTGAATAGAGGTAGTGCGCTTAGGCTGTGGCGATGGGGGGGGGTTGACGCAAAGAAACCGTACAAACTGTATCGTATCTGTGAATTATAAAGTCTACCTGTGCTTTGTTTGGGGGTTTAAGAGCACAACAGGACGTCACACAAATGCTCCGTTTCATTGACATTCCACCACAACCCTGCAGGAAATCGCTGGATCGTTTTTTTTAAAAAATACTTTTTGGTGTGAATGTCCCGTAAAATGGCACTTTTCAGACGGACACATCAGGAGAAAATTAACTTAGTTTGAGACATGCTTCTGTCTCAGGACCAAACTCTCACGAGATCTGGCAACACAGAGACGCTAATGTCAACTTACTTACTTACTAACGTTCGTGAACGCCCTAACAAAACTAATGTGTGATGCTAAATTCAGCTTTTATCTGTGTAAATATCTAACGTTAGCAAAAGAAAATAATAATACATTATACAAATATAACATGTTCAGGGTTTTTTCTTCTTTTTTTTAAACCAACGATTTACCTAAATATTTTCTGTTTCTACGGTACCACCGACGGCAACTACATCGTTTCCAGCAAAACCGAGCCAAGGCAGAAAATCCATGTTACGTTCTCCTTTACAAATGAAATAAATGTCTGACTGACTGACTGACATGTGATGTGCATTCTTCTTAGAAACCAATTAGTTTTTAGAAATGTCTCATGATATATTGTCTCTAGAAGTGCATTATTCAACTTGTGTTTTTGTTCGAGAAGGAAAAGAAAATCGCAATACATAATACTATCGAATCGCAATATTTCTAGAATCGCAACAAAAGGAAAAACGCAATCGACAAATCGAATCGGCACCCATGTATCGAGACAAAATCGAATCGGGACCAAAGCACATCGTCCCAGCCCTATTAGATATATATATTTTTGTGAAAGACCGGGGACAAGGAGGGGTTGAGCGAATCAGTGCGCTGTAAGCATCTCTACAATAAAATAAGATTTTACCCATTTTTAAACATAAAAAAAATTTAAAAACAATATGTGGTGGTCAACGTTGATATTGTGGCGGGCCCCCACAAATAAATCAGTGTAAGGGAAACGCATATTAATCACGTATTCATCTGTTTTTAATGAGCCACCTTTAAGGAGAAGAGCCTGTTTTGACAGTTTACAAAATGTTTGTTGCCTGAACCTAACTTTACCCCGGAGCCATGTCAAATCTTTCAGTTTCCCTTCTTCCATATCTGTCTAAACTTGACTGTTACTCTTTTGTCTGTTCCATCTACTGCACAACATGTGTCGAATATTTGCAGGATTTATGGAAGACTTTTTTCAGATACCACTGCTTTTATTCAATTGGTACAGCAGGGTGTTAACACTACTATGATTAGGAGACTCTGCTAAATGTATATTCACACATGCAGAAGCTGTATTTAGTTGTATCTTGAGTCAGTTACAGTATGAGTGTCAGATTGCATCAGGAGCAACAACAAGTATTGCTGGAAAGCCATGAGGCCAGCTCTGCTGACGGCATTTTGACCCCTGGCCTCAGCCCAACTTCCTTTATTCAACGCTATTCGAAAATCGTCACTCCCATTTGTTTTAAGCACCGGTCGCACACATTCCCACACAAACCAGCGCCCCGTTCAACCATACATCACCTCGAATCTATTTCATCTCTGCGTGGACGCAGATGATAAGTTGATCCTTAGAACAAATTCCATCATAATGAACAATCCCTGCTCCTGGCAGGCAGACAAAAAAAGCCTTGATGAATTAGCTGTTTACCTACTTCGGTGCATGTAGTGCCGAGTGCAGGCCTTGCCCGCCAAAACTGCCTTTTTATTATGAGGCTACAGAGCAAAGTGCAGCACAGCCTGCCCCTGTGACCAGTCACGGAGAGGAAATCTGATATTAGTTGTCAGGCAAAATATGTCTATGGACAGTTCTTGAGTCTGAAATTTCACACTGTAATGCAATTATTGAGGGATAATAAATGCACCTGTATTATTTTTCATTCTTTTTCAATTTTTATTCTGCATCTTTGGAGTTAATCACTTACTACTGCTGTGGTGTTTCCGACCCACAGATCGCCTGTCAGTGAAACCAGAAACGTGAAGCCATTACTTCCCAAGTGTCAGGGAAGAAAAAGGGAAAAGCAAAACAATAACAAACACACTGAAGGTTGAATGTTTGTGGTGTTAAGACAACTGGGAAATGGTGGTGAGCCAAGTACACGTGCACTTTACATAAAGATATGATGTGTGTACGAAACTGTGAGGCTAAAAAAAAGTTTCTCTCCTTACAGTCAGCGTTGCTGTTAAAACTCAGAGGAACAACATTGTTTCTTTTCAGCCACACAAGCTCAAGGATTCCTAAATTAATCAGACACTTTATCTGTTTCACCAGCCAGCTTTAGTATTGCAGCAGAGAGAACAAAACCCCGAGGCGTTGGCTGGCTTCCTGCCAAAGCAACATGGTCGAAATTTCTCCAGCGTTTGGCAGGTGGTTGGTCGGTCATTTCCCACCCAGCATGCACCTCACTGGCCTGGCCACAGATCAGACCAGCACCATCTCTGCTGCGTGGCTCTAACCTTGTAGCCCTGTCACTTTGCTAATAAAGAGACATGTGCTTATACACAGGATCTGATGTAGCTCTTTATTGTGATTCTTGTTCCCTCATTGGAAGTCTGGCTTGTGTTTGAGATGGAAGTGGCGGTTAGGGGTGGGAAAAATCGATTCTTAGATGCATCGCGATTCTCTCTAGAACGATTCGATTATCGATTCTGATAAGTTAATAATCGATTATTTTATTTAAGATTTTTTATTTTTTTTTAATGTGTTGATTTTTTATTTAAAAGTTACTGTCTCCAGAAAGTACAAATCAGAAAACAGAGTGACTGAAAGAGGATGGGATAATGGACAACAACTTAGAGTTTAGGCAGAAAAAAAACACAAAAAAAATGGCCAAAAGGAAAAACATTTTTTTGTATATATACACATGATCTAATAAGACATACATAACATAATTAGGCAAAACACATATAGGCTGTTCATCTACTTTACCACATTACATCTGACCACCTCATGTTTCATGTTCTAAGAAGCCAATTCTCCACCTTTAAACATGACTGAGCCTCTGACATGGAAGATTACTGGGAGAGAAGGGGACTCTCACGAGCACGTTTAAGGCTTCAGCATGGAACGACTACCAAACAAAAACCTCAGTAGACAAAACATTTCATTAAAACTTGTGTGTGACAAACATTGTATATGTCAAAATCTAAGCTTTGTCTAGCTGCTTTGTCTAGGAAGTGATTAGCAAACTCTGAGTAGCAAACTCAGATTTATATGTATATTTTTTTAAATCACGCATGGAAATGTACATTAAAAAATTGTTGCATCGAGATGCATCAATAGTCGGTTTAGAATCGAATCGTTGGCCTCTGAATCGGAATCGAATCGTGAGGTGCCGAGAGATTCCCACCCCTAGTGGCGGTTGAGTGAAAGCATGTCATTTGAGTAGAAAGTAAGGAAGTTACCGCTACTTACTGTTTTATAAAAGGAAATGCATAGCTCCAGGAGCTTAAATCAGCTTTTGCGCATATGGTTTTTCTTTTTGAAGCTTCAGGTGAACTCGGGCACAGCAGCAAGTTGGCTGCTTCTCAGCCTGCAGGTCTATCACAGTGCATCTCGCCATCAGAGGAAAAGAATCCCCCTCTGCGTCCTGCTCTCGGTGTCAGGGCCTCCACTGCAACTCAGATTCAGGTTCTCGGAATTGCCTCTACCTAACATGACCTCTTGGCCGCCACACAAAAGATGGAATTTTTCAGAGCCGGTTGCAGATAATCAGTAATCTCCAGTCGCAGCATCTCTGCCAAGTTCACAATCTCTTCGATCTTCATGTTACACTCTCTCTCTAGTGAATCACAACCCGTGTTTGCAGTCTAATTGTTCTTTAAAAAAAAAAAAAAAACGAGAAGCGCTTTTTCAAAAAAGCCTCAGGGGATTGAGAAGTGGGTCGGGTGTTTAGACATTTTGCAGGGGAGGCATTGCTGAAATGTCCGCAGCTAAAGTAGGTCGCGGTTAACCTTGATAGATCTCTTATATGACTGGAAGAGAGAAAGGAGCCTCTATAAAATGCTACGTGGTCATTACTTTTCACAAGAAGGAGGAAATTGTGTTGGGGGGGGCCATGCATCCTTTAAGGCAGTGTTCTCAAATGGGGGTACGTGAACCCCTCTGGGTTCTTTGGACGACTGCGTGAGATTTTTTGCAAAATGCTAATTTAAAGATGCGCCATGCATAACTCATGAAATAGTTATACTATGATAATGAATGAATTAAGGGATGGATTCTAAACATTTGAAATGTAGCATTCATTCGTTATTTTTTCACTTTTTTCGACTCATTGTTGCCTTACTTCCCTTGTTCTACCAAGTCTTTTTCAAAGTTTTTTTCAGCTTTTTTCGAAGTGAAAAAGTTTTGCAGTCGCTTAAAAAAAGAAATTTCATTCTACTGTCCTTTTTTTGAAGTTTTCATAAAGTTTGTGTCACCTTTTGTCTTTAGCGTTTAAAGGTTTTTCAGTTTCATGGCAGTTTAGTAAATCTCTCGCTGACATCGCTGTATTGTTCCTCTTTATGTAGACTTTTTCTTTTTAGATTTAGGTATGTAGGTTTTTTTCTACCAAAAATGATTGGAATGAACTTGGCTTAAAAACACAATTTAAAGCGGGAACATTGTTGAAAAAAAGTTTGAGAACCACAGACAAAAAGACAGACAAAGCTTTCCCTTTTGACGGAGGCGATAAATGAAACCTCACAAAAACGTTTGGGGTTATTGTTGAAGTGTGAGAAGACGCATGTCTCACATATGATGTTCAGGCCAAGTAGATGTAGTTCTTTTCCCATTCACCCTGCGTGAGCAGCGTGGCCTCGCAATCAGCCATTATCTATTGACTAGACATGTTGAGGAAGACTAAATAGCTTTTAGCTTTTAGTCTTTAGTTCAATACTTCATTTTCCCTCCTGTCGTTGCTTTTGCTCCTTTTGTTTCACTTGTTTTCATTCTCTTATTTTGACACTCTGTGACATTTTCCTTTAGTTCGTGATGAATTATGTACAAAGGGAACGACCTTGCATTAACATCATACAGCTGTAGTCGCCCCGACGCTACTTTTCTTTACCGATCTTTCTCTCCAACAAACCTTCGTATGCCGAAGCGAGCCTGTGCCACTCAAGTCTGGCATCAATGCGTGAAGTATCTTTTCCGAGACAAAAGAGGTTTCTCTCTTTATTGTATGGATGTGTGCTTGTGGGTGGAAGCCCTATTGTATGTCCTTGCACAATCGCTTGTGTAGGCTCTGCACTCACTGACATTATAAGCTTTGGTGAACTCTGAGCTGCAACTTAGTCAGAAGATTGATTTCTCTTCTTTATATCCTTCATATCCGCCATACTGCCGGGCCAGCTCTTGCCCACCTTTGGCACACAGCGCTATAGGCGGCCGGCCTTTTATTGTCACCTCATTGCAGAGAAGTGATTGATTTGAGCTCTTAACGGCTGTATTTACAACGGAGCACTGTATTTGCAGTTCACACGGCTCGTTCCTTCTCACACAGTGTAATACCTGAACAGAGGCGCTATCAATGGCGCTTTTGAGGTGTTGCAGTTTGTCTTGGCCGACCAGATCAACGACGGCAGGCTTTTTGTCTCGCTTTTTGAATTTGAGTAAATGTTACATCAGTTTAGTGCGATTTACATACATTTAAGTTTTTTTGTCTTAGTGTCCATACTTTAGAGAATAACCCCTGCAGAGAGAGGAGCTTAGTTTTGGCCACTGCAAAACAACAGGTTGATGCAGTGCTTTGCTCAAGGCATGCTGGACATCATGAATGTGATAGTCGAAAACCAACTTATCTCAAACTTGTCCTGTCAGTGCCGAGGATCAAACCAGGCATGTCGAACATTTTGCGCTTCCAGCTGCTCAGATGGAAGGATTTCACACTTTTGTTTGTTATATAGGATTTCGGTTTTTTGGGTTCAGGGCTGTTGGTCGCAATTTCAATTCATATCCTCGGGTTTTTGGGAATTTATACGGTGAATTTTTCCACTATATTCTGACATACTATAGTCCCGAAGACTAGTGGACTAATAGACAAGATTTTCTAACACAATATAGTGAATTTCAGTGAACTAAAGTCATTAATAAGTCGGTTAGTTTCTACAGGTTTTAGACACCAACTAAAAATCTAAAATTATCAAGTATTTATGGCTCATTTTGTGTTACTTTATCATGGCTTTATTTATCCTACATCAGTGCACTAGCAACATAAACATACCATATTTGTTTCACCTGTTTGTTGTGTACTGCACACTCATTATTTTGAGTTGCCTGTAATGAAGTTCACACAGGAACTCGGGCTCATCCTTCCTGCTGCATTCATTGTAAATCACTCCCCGAATAAAATGGAAATGCGTATGCCAAGCACCCTGGATGTAACGTCCATGGGGATCAGCGCTAGCATGGCTAATGCTGTTACACCAGAAGTGGCTAATGAGCTAACCTTCCGCTTTACCTCCGCATACCTTCGCCGTAATTATCGCCTTCAGCTCCCGCGAGGGCCAGTGAAGGAAGCAATGCATTCATCCTCATCCAGGAAGAATAGAAAACCAGGCGCCATACATACAATGGACACTTAAACTGCTGAAGGGTCTGCTGGAGTGGATGGGTTTACCCAAACACAGCCAGGGATGATGCACCTCATTTTTAGACAAAGCCATAGCAAGCCTCATGGTGTAGCAGGATCACAAAGAGGAGGCTATTTTAGGACAGGGTCTTCCAAAGGAAGACATCAAATCTGTTTACTTATCTTTTTGTTGCCTCAGGCTGCGTTCAGACCAAACGTCTGTCTCACAGGTCCTTTGTGCTAGACGTCCTACTACAAAAATGCTCAGGAAACTTTAGCGACACCACGCTTCAGTCGTGTCGCAAAAATGGATCCGCAGCGTGAGAAAGAGAGAAAGAAAAGAGAGGAGCGAAACGTGGCGAGTGCTTTGTTGTTTGGCAAACAGTCAGCTGTTCCACAAACTCCCGGGCAGTTCAGTGCTTGTGTTTGGTGTTTTCAGACTTTCTTGTGGCAGAGATAGAGGCAGTGATGTTTCCTGTACGGGACTCTCGCACATCCTCAAAACACTCAGACAAGTCTGATCGCCAGCTGTGTGAATGCAGACTTAAGGTATTCTGTTGTTGTTGTTAGTTGTATTTCCTGCCGACATTTTATGGTTCTTCTGACAGGAAGCCCGGCCTTTTCAACAACTCTTCTTCACACCTAACCCCTGCTGCAGATATGAGTGTCTTGCTCCAAGGGCCTCTTGGAAGTAGTTTGGGATGGAAAGAACAACTTAATTTGTCCTTTTCCTTGGCTTGATTTTGCAGAGCTTGAGCAGTAATTTGAACTTGCACCGTAAGACTCTCGTTTACCTTAATTTGGTGCCAGCACGCCGCCTGCCAGTCGTGAAATATGTCTGTTTTTATTTGATCTATCAAAATGTGTAATTAAAAAACAAATCTAGAGTGATTGGATTGCATTGAAGGCATTTTCAAAGAGTCTGTAGAAGGGAGTGAAATTAAGACCACATGAACCACATGAGTCAAATGTAGTCATCTTCCTTGTGGCGTTATTTATGCTCATTTGCACGTTTGGGCAAACTCTTATTTTTTTTTAACCACATGCAGATATAATATAAATTTGTGTGTCTATTGTTTGTCTTTGCTTCCATGTCTACATGCAGTTTGATCCATACATACTAGTACTGCCCAATATATCGGTTTTTTTTATCGTCATTGCGATATCAACCAGTGCAATTCTTTTGTTAGTGCTGCCTTTTATGTTCAATTCAGTGTTCAATTTGTTCAATAAAAGAAAGTTGGAAATGATTTCCTTTCATTTGTTTTAAGTTCAACAAGCAGTGTGTTGTATTTTAGCAGAACACTGAAAGTAGCAGAACTGAGAACACTTCAAATGTTTTTAGTTATCGCGAGTGATATCGTTATCGCGATATTCAACAGCGTTATTGCCTATTTTCCTCATATCGTTCAGCCCTTATACATACTTTCTTTCCGTGGGCTTTTTTGTTTGTTTTAAATCTGCATTTCCGACATACTGACGCTTGCCCGGGCTCCGCTCATTCATCAGCGCCAGACTATTTTTCTCTTCTCGCCATTCGCTCTACGATCACACAGGCAACGGTTCACGCTTGCACCTGTTGCTGTGAAATAGTTTTGGGGCCTTCACGGCCATTTGACGAGAGAAAGTGACGTCAGCGCTGCTAAGAGGAAGAGCGACCTCGTCTGCCAGTGAAGTAGACCTCTCTCTTCCATGTGCAGCTGCTTCCACGGGCCCGGGTTGGCATTAACTGGCTTTACGTAAGCAGCCATTTTATTGAAAAACAGATGATCTTCCCAAAAGGTAACCTCCATTATGGGAGCTAAGCCCTGTGACTGGAGACATGGTCAGGGCGGACATGACGCTTCCTCCTCTGCTACGTTATTTCACCGGCAGAGGAGAGTGGATAATGATCACGTAATTTGGGGCATTATTCTTTATTTGTACTTCACTTTTCCATTAAATTGCGGGAGCACTTTTGAGACATGGCAAGCAACAATAAATAAGAGCTGGTAAGGTCAAGAGTGCATATCCTTGCTGGCTGGAAGAATAAAAAATGTGAACCTAAAGTGACTATACCGGTATACATAAATGCATAAGAAAGCCTATTTGTGATTAAAAAACAACAAATGTTATGCTTACAGCTCTTTTACCTCAACATAAAAAAACACGCTTCAGACCCCAAAAAGGATTTGTTGGACATTGGAATTTAAGTAAACACACATTGCTTACTACCATTAAAAAAAAAAAAAAAAAAAAAGCGATAAACCAAGCATCATGCACCATTTAGATATTTACTTAACATAGCGGACATGTTGCATGATTAGGACTGCAGGCACTGAGAAAGGTGAATGTGCTTCTGCAAACATTTTTTGACTTCTATCAGCAGCCTGATAGAAAGGAAGTTCATAACAATGTGACACATGCACTATCTTCCTTTTCATCGGGGTTCGATAATCTGTTTTTCACACAAACAGGTTGAGTCCCGAGAGGAGTTCGCTGGCTGTTGAGCAGAAATGTCTAGTGAGCTTAGAACAAATGTAATGAAAAGGAAAAAAAAACATCACCTGATGAAATAATGGTTTGCTGGGTCGAGAATGGAACAACGTAAGTTATGAGCGATGAACATTGCATCCTGGGTGACTGGGAGTTCACGTTGATATCCTAGAAGAGTAAAATAACCTACTTATTGCACCTTTTGGGAGCACAAACAAAATAATGTGGGAAGCAATCCTGGCTTCCTGTGTGTCTGAACCGTTTGGCTTGGAAGCGAGCGAGTGGAGGCGGACTACCATCAGTCTTGTCAGCAGTCTAAACCGGACTAACTCTCTGACAGGTGATGAGACACGGCAGAAGCGCTAAACTGACAAGCTGTCATGCAGTATTTTTTTCCCTGGATATCAGTTTGCGAAAAACCTGCTGCCTGTGTTCATCCGCAGGAAATCAAGGGTCTCCTTTTATTTTGGCGGGGAGGGGAGTCAATTGGCTCACTTCAGTTGTGTTTGTGAGCAGGATTTTGGTTTCTCTGCCTTTCTTTTTTTTTTGTGTTCCTCTCTGACCTTATTTTCTCATGCCAGGATAGTTTTGATTGCTCATCTTTTAAAGAGCTTTCATTTTTTTTATTGGTGTATTGACTCCAAAGCACTAAAAAGTAATGAATGAATTTTATTATTTCTAAATGTTTGACGGCCTCACTGTATCTTCTTTGTCAATGACAGTGGATGAAAATAACCTTTTCATCTCCCAGCCACAGTGCCTTGTAAATCCTCAAATTCAATTTTTTTTTTAAAGTGCCCATATTATGAAAAAATCACTTTTTCTGGGATTTGGGGTGTTATGTTGTGTCTCTGGTGCTTCCACACACATACAAACTTTGATAAAAATCCACCCATGCTGTTTAGAGTGAGATACAGTTTCTGAATGTGTCCTGCCTTCAGTCTCTGGGTGAGCTGTTCAAAATCTGCACGGCTTGTGACGTCACAAGCCGAAACGAGCAGGCTAACCGCAACCATTAGCTCGTAGCGTTAGCATGCTAACACTATGGCTAACGCTAGCATGCTAACGCTAGCATGCTACCTCGTTCTCAATAGCAAAGCACTGCTACAACACACACAAGTTCACCATAATCTACAAAAGAACTACTTCCATGTGCGCCCTCATTTAGAAGTCTCCCAGCTAATCCTGCCTTGTAACTGACCAAAGTTGTAGAAACAGCCTTTCTTTTACTGTCTATGGAGCTAGCTAGCTGACATGATCTACATCTGAGCTACTGGGCATGTGAAGTGCAATCAAAGATAGTACAGAAGAAGAAGAAGAAAAGAGGTCTCACTCTGTAGCTAAAACAGAGACCAGGTGAAAAGAGGATCTGCAGCAGTGAGAGAGAGCGGTGCAGTACAACACAAATATGGTGTTTTTTGAAAATTAAACCATGTAAACCTATTCTGGTACAACCTTAAAATACAATTATGAACCTGAAAATGAGCATAATATGGCTGCTTTAAGGTTTGCCTGGCACAATGTTTGATAGAGTAATTGTTACTTTTAACCTTTAATCTCCTTCAGGAAAAGTCAGCAATGCATGAATGCTGTCTTAACAATGACACAAAGAAAAATAAAAAAGTTAAAATGCCCCGTTTTGTCCTCTCCAGGTGCCATCCTGGGACGCTCGGAGACGCAGGAGTGCGCCTACTACAACTCCAGCTGGGAGAAGGAGCGCACCAACCGCAGCGGTATCGAGCCCTGCTATGGCGAGAAAGACAAGCGGCGGCACTGCTTCGCCACGTGGAAGAACGTCTCGGGAACCATCGAGATCGTCAAGCAAGGTTGCTGGCTGGACGACGTCAACTGCTACGACAGGTACGCGGGAAGCAGCAGCAAAAAACATCTGGGGGGAAAAAAGACTACAATATCCCGAAAATGAAAGTCGGAAGAAAAATAAACAAACGGGGAGAAGCAGCAAAACATATCTCAGAGAAAGACTAGAATGTCACCAAATTATAGTCAGGCTTTGGCTACATTGAAAGTGAAACGTATGCGGAGCTCATATGTCGCGGAATGTATCTTTTAACCGGCTACACCAGCTGCACACACACGGCGTAGGATCGTGTGAGTCACAGGCGAGACGGAGAGCTTTTGCCTCTGCATTGTTGTTTCTTCAGGTTTTTTGGAGCCGGCACAGCGCTGTGAAACTGAATCTACTGTCAGCTGTTATCAGAGGACGCAGGTGAGAGAAAGAAGAAATAGACAGCTGTCCTGTCAAATAAAGGCCTAAAATGCCCAAAAAAGGCATATAGACACTGTATGATCCATTTCTGTGTAAATGGGCCACACACACACCTCGCGTAAAAAATATAAAGAGAATACGCACCACTACGCTGCTCTCGTGTCTAGTGTAGCCAGTTTCATTGATTATAGTGTCAGCGTAGTGTTGGAACATCCGCTCTGCATACGTGACGCACGCAATGTAGCCGGCCGGGAAGTCTTTTGAATATAAAAATAAATGAAAAACAGGCGAGCAGCAGCAAAAAATATCTGTGAAATAAGACCAGAATGGACCTTTTTTACAGCAGACATGTTGACTTGTCATAGTAGGAAAAGCACAGCTGAATTGATAACCTTAACGATGGCTCAGTTCCATCAAGTGTCCCAGTAAAGCCTGGTTCACACGGGACGATTTTAAAATTGTCGGCCGATTTTCCAATCCTGAGAGACTCCACACACGGCGATAAAAAATCACGGTCTAACAGTTTTGGTCGTGCAGTGTGTGGTGCGCAGCACACGGCAAAATCAACACATCACACACGAACCGATTTGACTCCCGAGCATTCCCAGGTCAGACGGGAAATCTCGCAAAATCCCTCGAGATCAAACGTGACTTCAGAGTAAACAATCATGGCGGACGAAGAGGATGCAGTGGCGATAGTTTGTAGTTTGTTTTTAACCGAAAAAAAACATTATCAAAAGAAAAGGCGATGGTCAAAGAAGTGGAGACAGCCGCCTCGTCGCCTCGCTTTCTGATTGGCTACACGTCACAGTCCACAGGCTGCGTGCTTGTTTGTCCCCGGGGGACACCACACACGAGGAGAAATCGGGCCAAAACAATCCAACATGTTGGATATCCCCGATTTGAGATGGGAGCGGTCCCGACGTCCTTCCGAGCAGACGAGAGCAGTCTTAACACACCACACACGGCAGGAATATCTGATCAGATTATTTTATGATAATCGGAGCATCCTTAAGATTGTCGGAAGGGGTGAATCGGGGCTAAAATCGGCCTAATTATCCTGCCGTGTGAACCAGGCTTAAGCTATTTCAGTGAGTCAGCATGCACAATACCAGGGCCTCTCCTAAGTGGAATGCAGCCATCATTAATGGGTTTTAATACACCTGTGCTTTTCCTACTATGACATGTCAACAGGTCTGCTGTGAAAAAGGTCTATATCACCGAATGAAAGTCAGACTAAGTCTTTTGAAAAGTTAGCTATGGTTTTTATAACAAATCAAGTTTTTACACCTTCAAAAGTATTAGTGGTTTCCTCAATTTAGTCTTTAGAAGTCTTTAGTTGTTCACCATGTTTCTCCGTCGCAGTGTGCAGGGTTATAAATGTAGCCCCAAAAAACAAAACGAAAACAGCATCCTATTTTATTAACCGACAGCTGCTGACCACTTTTAGTTTAAAACCCTTCCTCACCTGTTCTCAGTTGTTGATCGTATATATTTCAATTTTTAAGTTAGTTTTTACATTTCAATTCCAAGCATTTAAGTGTCGTCAAAAGTCTGACATTTGGCTCTCAGTGACCTGCAAAATAAACAGACCAAATCTCTGTTGTTGGTTTTTATGGGAAGTAGGTGGTGTCAATTCAACACACTGTATGATTTGGGATTTAAAAGACCCATCATCAGATACTAAAAAAAAAAAGGTCAGACTTCAACTTAAATTATTGTACATGTCCTTGCTAAATCTAAGCTGTGCAAATATTTCATGCCAGCACATCACAAGGAGGGCCCCCGAACAGTAAACAGATGTTAAGATGTGGTCTTCTCAAGCTAGTTTCTTCCTCGCTAGAACATCATCCTGGCACCAGAGGCTGGTTTGAGCCAGTTCTGCTTGTGTGTTTTTGTCGTTTGATTTGTGAGAGCGATAAACTTGCTGTAGATTCTGCAGCCCGCACAGTTTGGGCACCTCTGCTCAGACGGTGCCGCCTCGCCTCCCTGGAGAGTCCCAGAGCAAGTCGAGGGCGGCTGCCACTTCCTTTGGCTTTTATCGAGTGAGTGAGTGAGTGAGTGAGTGAGTGAGAGAGAGAGAGAGGATTGTTAGTGTACGTGCGTGTAGGAGTTAGTTTATAAATATATATTTTTTTTTTCATGTCTTCTGTGGCAGAGAGGAAGGAGAGGAGTGTGTGTAAGTGCGTGTATGTGTGTGTTGATGCTTTTTAGAAAACGTGTCTTCTGCAGTGAGTGCATGGAGAAGTGTGTGAGCACGTGTTTTATTTGCGCGCAGATGATGATGTGTGCCTGTGTGCGTGTGTGTGCGCTCACTCACACTTAAATAAAATAGATTGCTTCCATGTCCTTTGCGGCGTGCAGGGAGGAGAGATAGGAGAGTTTCTTGTTTCTAATTTCCACCTCCGTGTCCTCTGCAGTAACGAGTGTGTGGAGAGGAAGGAGAGTCCCGACGTTTTCTTCTGCTGCTGTGAAGGCAATATGTGCAACGAGAGGTTCCTGTACGCACCTGAAGCGCCCCCACAGAGCGACCCGCACCAATCAACCGCCTACAGTATGTACAGTCCAACTTGCAGACATACACAGCAGTATTCCACTGACAAACGTTTACAGCAGGTTTGTATTGCAGCCACGACTGACTGAAGTCTTATATTCTCCGTGTATTTAGGGTTACACCACTTTAATTACTGGTGAACCAGGAGGTATGAAGACAAACAGTAGTGGGGAAAGTTACTCTTCAAAGTAGATTGTTGCCTCGGGAAAATATATGTAGTCAAATATTTCTAAGTCTAGATAAGATAAGATGAAACTTTGTCTGTTCACACAGAATTATTTTTTTTTGCATTGCCGTCTCCAACAATCAACAGATTGATGAAATCAAACATAAAAAAACATTTGTATGGTCACCCAACAAACATCTGACACACCTTTACGACACACACACACACACACACACACACACACACACACACACACACACACACACAGAGAAACACAAACAAACACACACACACAGAGACACACAGAGAGAGAGAGACAGACACACACACAGAGAGACAGAGAGAGAGAGAGACATACACACACACACACACCCACACAGAGAAACACAAACACACAGAGACACACACACACACACACACACACACACACACACACACACAGAGACACACACAGAGAGAGAGAGACAGACACACACACAGAGAAACAAACACACAGAGAAACACACACACACAGAAACACAAACACACACACAGATAAACACAAACACACACAGAGAAACACACACACACACACAGCACAGATGTATATTTAGCTCTTTCTTTTTCTCAAACCATTGCCACAACATCCAGGCTTTTACTTTGAAGACATCATCCTCCACAAAGTGTGTAATGTAAAGTACTCGTGCTCTGGTGTTTTTCCAGCTACTGAGCCTTCCCGGTGCTCAGGTCGTAAAGACAAAGTTTAAATGGCAATCACTTCCGGGTCACGCAATTTGCATCAGTTAAAAATATCAAAATTGGATGACTTTTTTTTTTTTGAGCACGAAAGAAAAGCGAATGATATGGTCTCGCTTGATAGAAATGAAATGTTGCAATTTAAAAGAATGAATCTTAAAAGCCCAATATGCAGTGTCTGATTGTGTAAAATCCAGAAATGGGGCAGTTAAATCCATATCTGTGCTTCTTGGCATCATCCACAGCCAATTGTGCAAGCATGAAGCCTAAATATTAAAATATTTATAGTTGCTAACAGGGCTGCTCAATATATCAATTTTTTTTTTTTTTTTATCGTCAACACATTATCAACCGGCGCAGTAAACACGTCGCTGAAATGTTGCTGAAATGTTAGTTGAAAGAAAATATCAGCAGAAAAATACACTTTAAAATGGAACTGTCATTCTTTTGGTAGTGCTGCCTTTAATGTTCAATTCAATGTTCAATAAAATAAAGTTGGAAATGATTTCCTTTCATTTCCTTCATTCACGCACACACAACATGTGTGTTTGATTTTCCTTGGCTTTGATTTCCTTAGTTTTAAATCCAACACGCACTTTGTCGTATTTTAGCAGAATACTGAAAGCAGCAGAACTGAGAACACTTTAATATCTGTTTATTTATTATCGCACGTAATATGGTTAACGCGATATTTTCCTCACATCAAGCAGCCCTAGTTGCTAATGTGTTAGCATGCAGTTTACTTTCACTTATTGCTATGGTTTAATTGATAGCAGGCCCAAAGCACTGAACCTACTATCAATCCAAATAATCTTTTAGGAGCGATCACTCAAGACAATGAATGTGTACAGAGCAACACAAAAGCAAGCAAACAGAGAGACAACACGTAAAGGCCAATAACAACACTGATAAGACTGAAATAAGCTGAGAGCAGAGACAGTCGCTTATTTACCCACAGAAATTGCAACAATGAGTCTCTTGGGGTGTTTTTCTTCGGAGTGATTTGAGCGTTCCCTCGGAGTAACAAACCTGTTCTGCAGGGGACGCAGGTATGACTGTTTGGAATGCAAAGCGATGTCAGTGCCTTGAGCACATCAAATGTTGTGCGCCTTCATCAGCCAGCGGCAGTTCTGGTGTCCTTGCACTCATCACTTTACAGCTAAATTGTCCACCAGGCCCGCCTGTCTCTTCGTATCCCTTTTTAAATTTGACTCCCCCGAAAACCTGCAGACACCCTGTAAAGAAAAAAAAACTCTTTGACAAACGCCCAGAGTGTCCCGCGATGCAGCTGGTGCAAACCCCATGGCCCCCCACTCGTTCTTTCACTCCCCCCACCCCCCCCAATCCCCCAACCCCCAGGGGCGGCTGTGGCGGTTGGCGTCGGATCGTCGGCGCTTTGACAGCGCTGCCGAATCCGACTCTTACACCTTGTGATGGGAGGACAGGCTGAGCCAGCAGGCGTCACCCGGCGACTCCTGCAGGGGTCGGACACAGTTCAGAACTCTGTTATTTTTGGCAGGCGGATTACGTTATGTCACGAGATGGATTTGCTAATCCTGCTGAGTGTGCGTGTGTGTGTGTGTGCTGATATGATTCCTAAGCACAGTGGCTGTAAGCAGGGTTGGTGCTGCACTTTGAGATGACGTAGCACAATGTCAGGCCAATTGGGCATGCTGTTTTCTTTCTGGTTTTTCCTGTTTTCACCTTGACAATGTCTGTCATTTTTTTATATATATATATATTTTTTTATTACTATATTTTTGTTTCTACCAAGATTAAATAAGCCTGTTATGAGTCATATCTCCTAATTATTTCTTCTTCTTTTTTTTTTTCACTGTCCTCTTTCTCTCTCTCCCTCCCCCCACCCTCCCCCCCACAGCCACCTCCAACCCCTTTTCCCAGAATCCCCAGCTCTTCAGCACTCTGCTCTACTCCCTGGTTCCCATCATAGGCCTGGCCGCTGTCGTCCTCTTCTCCTTTTGGATGTGGAGACATCACAAACTGGCCTACCCGGCAGCCCTCGTCCCCACACATGTAAGTCTTACCAGGGAGAGGAGAAATTAAAAAAAACTACACAAGACTCTTTTTAAAAGTAAAAACACAGCCTCTTCTATACTCTGACACAAGTCCAATCCATGACCACTTTTTCCTGTCTTCACGTTGGTCCACAACTCATCTGTGTAGTGCGTTTTTCCAGAGGTCACCTGTCAATTAAACAGCGTGGCAGGGACTGTGGTGTCCTGTTTCTTCGAAGTTGCTGCTGAGGCAGTTAGAGTTTCTTGTTTTTGTCGGTTCAGCCGACGGTGGCCACGTGCGTCCCACTTCATCTCTCAATTGCCAACAAAGGGGAAATGTAAAAATGCATCAGTTCCTGCGTCGCAAATGATTTCTTTCTCGTAAACGCATAACTGTAAGTGCTAACACAAAAGCTTGGGAATAAACATTGGAATAAAAGATAGCAGGGCTGCTCTGTTATGGGAAAAAAATATTGATACTTCAATATTGAAATTATGAATATTGAACTTGTTGACTTTTGGAAAGATGTTGCATTTCTTCAAGTTAAAAAACAGTGAAACAGGTTAAACAAATCAACAGTGAAAACACCTTGAACTGTGAAATTTCCCTTCTTTTCCCATTTGGACTTTTTTTTTTTTTCATTCAGAACACAAAACGTAATGCGCATAATAATAATAATCATAATGTTTTTCTCGATTCAGATTAGTTTGGAGCCGAAATCCAAATCACGATCAAAATTGGATCAATTGCACAGCCCTAAAAGATAGTTAAAGTGTGGTTATGCACAGAATACTCAGAATAAAAATCCCCAAATTGGTAATAGCAGAAATTGCCTCATTCTGCTCTGGTTGACTTTGTTGCTGTTTATTTCCTGCATGAGTCAATGCTCATTAGTTGCTCCCCTCTTAAGATAAGGCTTGTATTGTTTGAAGTTTGCAGTGTGAGACAGTAAAACCACTGGGCTCTGCCTTCTCTTTTCAACCAACCTTCAACTTTACCACTGCTCTAGTTTCTCAGTGGGCTAGAACCGCCTTGGCCTTTCCTGCCCCCGTGCAGCAGAGGGACAGAGCTACAGTCAGCCAGAACAGACACACTGTGCTGAGAGTTTAGGTTTGGGATGATTGCTTTTTGCAGTTTCTTCTTTGTGTGTTGTATAGAAGAATAAGAGGAGCCCTGGTTCGGTTTCTTTTTCCTTCAATGTCTCGCATTGCCAGACCTTCCTTCACAGAGCTGTGGAGGAGGGTCTGGCTAGTCCACACAGCATTCCTGGATGGGAGAAAAACGTGCTCTGGTTTATTGGCATTTCTTTAAACCAGTCACAATCGTCTTGGGCGGCACGGAGCGTCGGACGGAGCAACGGTGCCGCTGCTAAATATTATGCTATTAGAATGTGGACGTGTGGTTAAAACCGCCTCCGAATGTGGTTTTTGCGATCCAATCTCAATGCGTTCTGAGAGTTTTCACCTGTTCTTGGAACTGTCCACTTGTGATCCGATCACTCAGGACTGATGTTACTGGCGAACATAAAGCTCCATTCTCGTAGGACTGAGAATACAGCTCTCTCTCTAGTTTTTCATAATTTCAAGGCGGTTTTAAACCGACAGCAGCAGAGCTATATTCTCTGCTGCTCGGCAGCAGGGGCAAAAAGAAAATCCATGCAGAGCTTCCACAGTATGGAAGAGGAGTCAGGGGCCTCTGCATTATTGATGAGGCTTTATATAGGCAAACAAAACTAAACACAGAGGCGCTTGCAGCTCTGCCTCAGAGCAGAAGGAGGAGGAGGAGGAGGAGGAGGGTGGTGGTGGTGGTGGGTGGGTGGGTTAGTGCGGGGGAGGGAGAGAGAGAGGAGAGACATGCAATTCTTTCAACTTAGTTATTGTATTTGCACAGTGCTAAAGCATTGCAGGGAAAGAGATAAAAAGACAGTGACACAAGACAAACAGGAGACAAATGCTAATGTGCGTTGGAAAACAACACCGCTAAGAGGCTTATGAAACATCTTACCTGGAAACAGAGAAATGAATAAATAAACAGCATAAAACAAAACGAGATCATGACCAAAGAAGACCGGATCAGATGACTAATGGGCAGGGGGAGGAGAAACTAACAGCTTAAATATTCATAAAATCACAAGGATGAAGAAAATGAAATAGTCAGGATGGAACAATGAAGTCATGCAGGATGTGTATAATCATGCGTGTGCGTGTGAAGTATTTAATGCATGAGTGAGTAGGCGTACAAGGACAGGAGATAGAAAAAGGAGGTCACTCGTACAAGAATGGGTTTTAAAAGTCAGCTCGTATGCTTTTCTGGAAGGTAGTGATGCAGTAAACCCCGCCCGCCCCGCCACTTGAAGGAGGCTAAAACAAACGCAGACAAGTTCTGGGCGTCCCTAGCTTGTTTGGTAATTGATTAAACATTTATTTTTCAATACAGAAGATGGGGAAAGCCACCGAGAGGAGAGAGATTGATGTAGCGGGAGGGGGCATGTGGAGGGATTTATTTCTATCTTCTTTTTTTAGGGGTTGTTGTTGAAGAGTGTGTTTTAAAAAAAAAAAAAGCTGTGGTGACTCGACAATCACTCACACAAAAACAAACTTTATTCCTTAATCGTCACATACACACAGTACAATGTAGTGAAATTCTATTACTGCACTTAACCCATCCTAAGTATTAGGAGCAGTGAACAGCTGTACATACAGTGTCCGGGGAGCAACTCAGGGTTCAGTGTCTTGCTCAGGGACACTTTGACATGTGGCCAGAGGGAGCCTGGGATTGATCCACCAACCTTGTGGTTGTGGGGCAACCATTTTACCTCCGGGCCACAAGCCACCCTTCAAACAGCTCACCTTTCGCAAAGTCACCGAGGACAGCTTCTGACGATTCTTACACTGCTAAGAGTAAAAATCACACCACAACTAGGGGTGTAACGATACATCGATCTATCGAGTCAAAGATCCAATATTCTCGATGCAAAGTGAAAATATCGATACGTATCGTCTGTAAGGTGCCCCTTTATCTTAGATTCCCGCTTCATATTTAGTCTTTTCATTAAAAAGAATAGATGGTTTTTCATTTAAATGCCCGGAAGAGCTCCGTTATCAAACTTACAAATCATATATTAGTTACTTTTTTGAGTTGCTATTAATGTAACCGTGTTAAATGGGCATGTGATATCATCTCGTATCGATCACAGGGTTGTGCTAGTTTGATTTTAAAGCGCTCTGTGTGTATGGGAAGTCATTACAGTTGTTCATCATAGGTCTTGGTAGTAATAGACAATCTTTTGCCTGTTCCCTAACATCCATGTGCCAACTACAACGATGCGTCTTTTAAAAACTGGCAGAGCTCTGCATCACACAACGCACATTTAATCTAAATCTCTAATTGAAAGGAGTTGGAATGTGATTATGTCATAAACAAGCAGCTGCAGTCTGATCAGAGACAAAGATGTAACATACACTGTATATAATGCTGATTTCTGCCTCGGCTTCTATTTTGATTTGGGGTGTTTTTCAGGATGCTATGGCACTGAAACTTAAACTTTTTACATGTTTATGATCCAGCGGAAATTAGCAATAAAAGCTAAAAGATCTATTTATGTTGTTGACATTTAAATCAAAGTATCGCCCCCGTTATCGTTTTTTTCCGCAGCGAAGGAGTTCCCAGTCGGTCAAAGAAAAAGAAAAGCACATGAAGCTGCTGCCATTATTTTCTTTGCAGGGTAATGAAACATGCATCTTAATGATGCAAAAGTAATTGTTCCCGCTTAATGATCATTAATGGATTGATTATCACGGCTCTGCTCTCTAATTTTTGTAACGCCAAGGCACTGAAGAAAGAAAGAAAACAAACCTGGTGAAAAGAGCTGCACTTTCAACACACAGTTGTCAGCTTTATGTTGGGACAGGCTAAAGGGGGGGGGGGGGGTTCACAAAGAAGAACGCGGGTTGGTCACATCCAAAGTGCATTTTCTTGCACACATACTTTATAGACTACAGTAGTTAAGTCCAAATGTTGAGGTACTTTACTTGAGTCTTTTCTTTTCATGCCACTTTCTACTTCTACTCCGCTACATTTCAGAGAGAAATATTGGACTTTACTTACTCCATTACATTCATCTGTTACAGCTTTAGTTACTAGTTACTTTACACGTTAAGATTCCTGCACACAAAACACATGTAGTTTATAAAATCTGATGTTTTATTCAAACACACAACTTTTTGGATCCTTTACACTTTCTACAATGTTTTAATACTTTAACTACATTTTACTGATAATATTTACAGACTTTTACTCAAGTAACATTTTCAATGCAAGACTTTTACTTTTACTTGTAACAGAGTATTTGTATTATGTGGTGTAAGTACTTTTACTGAAGTAAAGGATCTGAATGCTTCTTCCCCCGCTGCTCTGCAGCCCTTAAAAAGATTAAATCCAGTGTGAAATGCCGAAAATGATGTGGCGATAGAGTAACTTAATTGCACACTGTCATTATTTCGTTATGACAGTGGTCCATCATGGACTCCGTATTTGCCACCAAGCCTCCATTATTCACACCACAGTGCGAAGTGGAGGCAAACTGGAATTGATTCTGTCTGAGTACACAGACCCACAGCTTTCACACTGAAAAGGCCCGGAGCACTTAAACATACAAGCCTGGCCATTTTTTTCCGACCTGGACCCTACTTTCTTATTGCTATCCATCTCCCAGATCGATTCTGACCAAAAAATGTCATCAATTGCTTTATTATGGAGCTACTTGCGTCTTGTTTGTCTGTTTGCAGCTTTCCCAAAATAATTTCTAATGGGCCAGTGAGTGCCAAATATCCTGAAAAGCCCCCCAAAACCCATGCCTTTTGGGGTCGCCCGGGTAGCTCAGTTGGTAGAGCACGCGCCCATATATAGAGGCTTACTCCTCGACGCAGCGGCCACGGGCTCGACTCTGACCTGTGGCACTTTGCTGCATGACGTTCCTCCTTCTCTCTCCCGTTTCATGTCTTCAGCTGTCCTGTCAAAATCAAAGCCTAAAATGCTCAAAAATAATCTTTAAAAAAAAAAACATGCCTTTTGACTCCGCAGTTTTAACTTGGTGCATCAAAAATATTTCTATTCACAAAGTTTCCTAAGTGACAAAAATATACATTTCCATATGTATTCCAGTATGTTACGACCGGCTCACAGGCCACAACAGAAGAGGGACCGTCAACTTAATAATGAAGTGACATTTATTAAATAATGGTGCAAACAGAAAGGCGATGAGGTGTGGTTGTCAGGATCAGTGATGTATGAGAGATGTATGGATGCAGAGAACAATGTGTGGTGCATGTTGTCAGTAGCTAACAGAGGAAATGACTAAACCGAATGAAATCAGGATGGTGCTCGGTCAAGGGAATGCTGCATCCTGGTTTTGGGGCAGGCGGGGTTAAATGACCTGGGAGGACAAACCTGCAAGTTCACGAGACAGATCTCAGTATACATGCACGACAACAGGCTCAGGGCCGTCACACAGTAATACAAATATCCATCTAATTTTCTGCATCCTTACATTCATATCAATTACAATACTACAAGTCAGGGTTATCCTTGAAATCTCCTCAGCCAGGGACTTTTAATTTGCTTTCTTCACCCAACATGTATTTGTCTTCCATTTGGCTATGTATCAAAATTTAAAAAAAGATCTTTGATCAGATATTTCCTGATTACAATTTTTTTTTTTATTGCCAATTTTAGAATATTTTATTTGGACAAATGTCTTTTTCATCAGGGTGCTGTTTATGTGCATTTATGTTTGTTTGGTTTCACTGGGATCCAGGAACATTTGTTTGTTCCTTTTAGACATTGTTCTGTCCACTTTCATTCGTTTTGCTTGACCCTCGTGTTGTCTGAAATATGGGTTTCTTTCAACCAAATGGCCCGAAAACAACATGGATGCGTGGAGCTTCTCAGGTAAAATAAATGATTACTTTCATACAACTTAACATTTTGGGTGTTTTTATTCAATTTTGGTTGTAAAGCAGTCTCCTGACTAAACTTCGACATGTCCCAGTCTTTGATCCACTCAACATCCTTTGACCTTAACTATTAGTCAAAAAGAATTCATAATTTCAGCTTTATTTAACTCAAAAATTTGGCATAATGTCATATAAATTAGGTTTATTGACCATGAATAAGAAAAGCGTTGGCAAAAGTGACAAAAACGTTTTTCAAAAGAATCAAAAAAAGCGACAAAAGAAGTTTACAAAAACAAGACAACACGAGGGTTAAGAGCATCATTTAAGTTCCTAAAATATGCAATCTTGCCTTTGGTGCCATGCTTATTAACACCTTCTATGATCCATGTGCGATTCCAAACACCACTGACCTGTTGCCCCTCCTTGTGTCCCAAACCAAAGCTTTCGAAGCCCCGGTCTAGAGCGCAAAGGAGAACAAATGGCTGTTCAGGGACCATCCGTCATCTCCTACCTTTTTATCTGCCTCTATTTCATCCACTAACTGACAGAAAATAATTTCTCTGTTTGCTTCTTATGTTCCTTTTCAACAAGCACGCCTTTCACATTATGGTGGAGGTAAGAGCAGTTCAGTTGAAGTTGAAACACTGTTAGTTTTCCCCTCTCTTTTTTGGCTTCAGAGCTTGGTATGAATTCTCCACCTCAATCCCAGACCACCATTTTGTTCTTTTCTTTGCTTTTTTGGACAGCGTCTTGTTTACTCGGTTCATAGCACATTTCTGTCTGTTGTTTTTTTTTTTTATTATTATTTCTGCCTGGGTTTATTGCATGGATGGGTGTCTTTTGTGTTCCCTGCTGAAAAATGTATTGTGCATGGTGGAAAGTGGCCAACATGGCTCCGAATGCAGCCCCCATTTTCTTTTTTCTTTTTTAAAATATGAATGTCCACCTGTGATGTTTGTGTAACGTATTGTGTCTGATGTGACCCAGTTTTCCAGAATGGTATCGGCTAGACCTATGGCTCACAATGTCTCTCATGCAGAGAGACGGAGCGTTTGAAACTGAAACGGCAGTGTGCTCTTCCATCTTATGTGCAGAGTGAGGAGTGCGGCTACATTTTGCATAAGTAGGAGAATTACCACTTACCTCAAACATTTTTCAAGTCAGAGAGTGTAAATTACTTAAGTACGAGGGAGAGCATAAGCCTTTTCAAATGTACTTTAGCTCAATTTTTATCAAACTGGTGTAGAAGTATGGCTGCAGACATCACAGTAAATTCTAGCTCACTGAATAAAACCACTCTTAAGAGAGTTTAGACCCTGGCATATTGTCAGTCCAGCCTTCCAGATTAGCTCTTTTTAAAGGTCATGTCAACTTTTGTCGTTTGATATAACCTCAAGTTTTATGGTCATATCATCAGCAACAAGATGTGACCTTAAGATATGAGTTTTGGAGGCTTAAGCCCAGTATAGCTGCCCATTATGTCTAAAAATCAAACTTAGCATTTAAATTCTGTTATGTCTATGTATACGTATCTGTACCTAAACCGAAGACAAAAACAAACCAGGGCTAAAGGACCCGTTCTGATGTAATAGATGAATGTGTAACCCGATTAGGCCATGGGAGATGGTTGAGGGTTTGGAAGAACGGCGCGAAGCAGCAGATTCTGTCTTCCTGTTTCCTGTGGTCTGCTGACTAAGTGTAATGCGCCCCCGTTTGAGGCCACGGTGCCCTGTGATCAGACAAGGGATCCGGTGATTCCCGAGGGAGACTAGTGCTGGTCGGTCCAGGCCAGGCCTCCTCAGCAGGCTAAAGCCCGGAAGACTAGACAAAGAGTTTCCAGAAAACAATGCAGACACAAAGAAAGATGCTTGCTTTTCAACCTAATTTCCATGAGGAAGGTGTCAACTTGTTGATGACTTGCATTCTAACATAAATAGGGCTGGGTATCATCCAAACATTTTTCGATTTCGATACCGATACCAATACCGTGACTTTGACACCGGTTCCTAAACGCTACTTTTTTTCGATACCAATTTTACAAAACAAACGTATCTTTATATTTATGTTTCAGCTCCTACTACGTGAGCCCCGTCCATGTCTAACGTAGAGTTCTTCCTGCGTGTCTCTACGACGTGTAACGTTAGACAGCCAATCACAGACATTATTAGATCTTGGTAGAAGCACGCTGCGTGCTAATTGGCTCTCTGACGCTGATGATGAGATGAGATTTACTCCTTAGGGATTGAAATAGGGTATTGAATGACGAGGCACTTTTTTGATACTCAAAACTTTGGAGGCAATTATGGAATTCGGCACCCGTCCTTAAACATGAATCACTGCTGGTATTGAGGATCAAAATCATGGGTCAAAGTCTGTCGCCTCTGTTGCCCAGCAGAGTACCGGTGCATGAATTCGCCTTAGTCTTATATTTGTAGACAACATGACAACTTGCATTGTACTGTTGAACAAAACTGGTATGTCAAGCCCGACAGAGGCCTTTGTGATCATTTTCTTCATGCACATCATGTCCAAAGTCAGTGCCACATATTTTACCAAGCACAATAGATGCACAGGAATTTGTCCTGGTGACATTTGTGCAGACATAGCGATGACTCTCATTGTGCCACAACGCAGTTGAGACGGAACAGGAAAAAGATAAGACGGTGCAGCCATTACTGATTTCTTAACCACATCCTCACCAGATGTAGAATGACGTCAATCACTAAAGGACGTTAAACACAGAACCTTGTCTTGGTACATTTTAAGGCTGGGATTTGTCTGTGACACTTCTGCAACTTACTAACAACCTGCATCCTAAAATGGTCCTTCATCATGAACTGAAGCATAATCGCTTCTCCCGCCAAGTACAATAGATGCTCTGGAATTTTTCTCTGTTACGTTTCTGCAGACTGATCTATGTCTTGCATTATAAAACAACTCGAATGAATGAGTTTTTTTTTTCTCATCCAAATCATGATCAGCATTGGAAAGGCTTTAATTACAAAGCACAACAAATATAGAGTCATTTGTATGGAGATGCAGACAAATTAATAAATTGCTTCACAACACTGAGCGGTGCTTGTATTGGCGGACAAGACCGAGTCCTTGGATAATACCCTAATTTATCCACAGCATGATCAGAATAATAATCGCTTCAGACTGCAAGCTCAATAAATGTTCTAAATTTAGGTTTCGGTCACGTTTCTGCACATGGAACAGTAATGGCACAAAGGGGAGTCCTTCAATAACAAGTGTTGCCCCATTTTCACTGACAAGTTTCCCCATTCACAGCAGGTAAACCATTCTGGTTCATTCTTCCCCTCACACTTTCCTGTCATATTTAATTGCTCTTGGGACACAAACATTCTCCTTATATCTGTTGTCGGGTCACAGTTTCTCGATGTTGTGTGCTCGTTTGCATTTCTTGCTCGTAGTGTTGGTAATCAGGTAATTTAAGCACATTTGACTGTCACACGTAAAGCCAATTGGGGAATAAACAAGTGTTGGATAAAGGCCTGAAATGTGCAAATGGGTCAGGTAAGAGACATAAAACACAATCAGGAAGGGAGAGAGACCAAGAGAAAAGGCTAGAATGTAAGCAAAGATACTTATTGTTGGACTTGCTTACACTTTTTTACAAGTTACAGCACCAAGCTTTTATCGAACAAATGCCTTCAATTCAAAATGTGTCATGTGGTTTTCTCCTAATTACATGACGCAGCACGGTGCCCCGCTACATATGTAAGCCCGTCTTCAGTTTATGTAAGCGTGTTAAGTATACATACATCTACCCATACTCTCAAACCACCCATATTCACTTTTATGGTGTCTGCTGCTGCAGCTTTGTCTAAAAGTCCATTCAGTGACTACGTTTACATGCACATATTCCGTGTTTTGCCCTTATTCCGAAAAAGATGACATCCAAAGATGATTACCTCCTCTGAAGAGTCCATTATATTTTTTTAATCCTCCGTGTCCTTCTTGGCTACTAGAAACTGCGTGGAGGAGGGGTGGGGGTGGTGCTAGATCACCGAGGGCTTGTATCAGGTGGATGCGCCGACAATTTTGTTGTCATTACTTAGAATTCCTCATGGGGGGGATGGTATTGTGTCCTTTTCCCTGTGTGACTCATTTAATGTAAGAGTAAGCCTAAACTGGCCTGGATGAGTGCATGTCTTTCCTACAGCTAGAGGGGTTTGGGCTGTGTTAAACTGACTCCCCCAGCCACCGGAGCTGGGCCTGTTCTGGGCTGTTCCGCATTTACTGCTCTGCATCTTCCATCAGCGTCGGGACTCTCTCCGCTCTGGGTCGGCTTCCCAGCGTCCCTCGTTGACTTCACTGCGAGCCCGCTCTCCGTGTTCTAGTTCAGGTTTTAAATGGTGTACTTACAAAAGTTTGATTGAAAAGTTTTTTCAATCAGAAATCAGTCTTCCAAAATGTTTGTCTCCAACGTGTGCTTTGCGTCTTCCTTCTTTTGGAAACAATCTCCTGAATAAATCTCCTCCCTCCCACCTGCCATTGACTGGGCCAAATCAGCATCACACAAATACGCCCCCTCATGTGTCTCAATGTCATATCAGTTCCGACCCATATTAAAATCTAAAAAAGACCTCAGACCGATATCATAACAGTACATTCTCATATATACAACACCGCGTTGAAACCAGATGTAAAGAAACATTTCTGTGGAACTATAGATTCATTATTTTAGTTAGTACAATGTGTTCTTCAAGATGTTTTTGCCAAGGTGCCAATTTGAGGCCGCTTGGGCCGCTCAGTAATCCAACCTCAGCCCCGTCGTGGGTAATTTTCCCCCGTCATTTGGCTGGCGTTCAGTGTGAAAGCAGTGCGTAGAGACAGCAGGTCTGCCTCGCAGCTCTCTGTGAAAGGGAAAAGGCTTTAAGTAAACACGGCAGTTCCCACTCGAATCCTCTATTCCCCCTTGCACTGCCAGGCAGCTATTGAAGGCGCAGACACCCTGCTTCATGTTTCTACCCCAAAAAAAGTGTTTTTCCTTTATTCTTACAAAGCTTCTTGTTCATCTGCAGCTGCTGCTAGAGTGATGTGTACTAATACAAAATAACAGATTAGACTTCATCATCGCTGGGGAGCAGTTTTGTCATTTTAGGAGCAAATAATACTATATAAATGAGGTATTAGATATTACCAAGACTCCGAGTCTACGGCCATGCTCGCGTCTCTCGAATATAACTAATATTATGCAAATGAGTTGCAATAGAGTGCATGATTATTTAACATAAACAAATTGTATCATCAGAGCAGTCCACAAAACTTGAGCTTCATTTGTCTGTGCCTATTCTCGCTTGCCAGCTCTATTCTCCACAGCACTGCGGAGGAGGGTCTGGCCCCTCCACACATAACACTTCAGGATAGGAGAAAAACACGGCGTGGGTTGTTGGCATTTCTTTAAACCGATCACAATGGTCTTGGCCGGCGCTAAGCTCCAGACGCAGCGACGGTGGCTCTGCAAAATACCTCAGGAAGGAACTTGTTTTGGTGGAACATTTGCACCCCGCAAAAGAAAACGCCGCATCCAATATTAAATGAAGTTAACTGTTGACACAATACAGTAACGTGAGCTATTTAAATTAGCTGGATAAATGGTTGAACCTCATTGGCTCTTACCAGCGTATCTCCGTGTGTACTTCGTCCACAGCAATCCCACCAATCAGTCCCAAAACGTCCCAGTTAGAGAGGAAATGACCTAAACGTATTCTTTGTCGATCTTTACAATCATTCCCCGAAAGAACCGAGCAGGTCTTGTTGCACCATCCAAAATTTTCTTCAAACCTTGCCATTTTTTGCGTGTAGCCATTTTTTGCATGTAGCTTGCTAGCTCAAAGTTTGTTGATGTGTCCCGAAACCAGCAGAGTTTTGCAAGGCGACGGACATCCTGCAGAAGATCCGGCGGCGACGCAGGTTCCGGCTGTTGTCCGCTAGATGAATTGTTGTCGATCCAGACTAGTCTGTGCCTAATGTTTGGTCCATTTGTCACCTATTGATTTCATTTCATGACAGTTTAAATTCCTATTGAGAAGCATTTGAACAGCATTATTTAAGCAAAACGTTGTGGTGAACTGACTACAGAAACCATTATTTCCTTGCAAGTCTGGCCTTTAATGATTTTTTTTTTTTTTTCATAACCTATGGCACCTATCGAGAAATAAATCCCAAACAATGTTCATTTTGTTTTATATTCCCCATGTTTTTACTTTAAAATCCTTTTCTTATTCTGGACAGCATGTCTCACGGTGTTCCAGCAGGCATGAATAAGAACGTATTAAAGTGGACAATCTGACACTGACACTAATGTAACATGGCACAACGTCCCTGCATTTGAGACACTTTTCTCTTTTCACTCAAACACTAGTACCTTCTTTTTGTGTGAACTAAAGGCCACAAAGTTCATTGCCAGGTGTACAATTTCAAATGGATAAAAAAATCAAACCCATGAATGCGACTAACTGATGTGCAGTTCGCTGCTGCCACAATAATCTTGTCAGGACAGGCGGTTAAAAAAAATACTTGGATATCACCTGTGTTTGTTGGTTGCCAGAACCTCCACAGCAAATTAAGCAGAGTGAACCTGTGTGTACTGAAATGTACCTTTTTTATATATATATTCCTCTCACAACCAAAGAGAACTCGCTGATGTGAGTGTTGTTTCCGTGTATCAAATCTTGTCTGTGGCTCGTCTCGGTAGCCAACTTTGTAACCCCAAAAGGGGGGCAGTTTTGGGGAAAACAGGCTGGGATTGACAAGTTCTTTTGATATATTATCACAGTGTTTGAGTGGATCCTGTGGGCCTCAGGGTCTTGAAACTTGCTTCAGCTAATCAAGCGCCTTGTAAGCCTTCAGTTCAAGTAAAAACATGAACATTGGTGGTTTTGCAGGGGGAATTCTTTTTTTTCTTTTTACTGACAACAGCGATAAAGAGGCATGGAAGTGAAGTCGAGATTTTACAGTAGCATATCTGGTTTCATCGAGGGCCATCAGTCATGTGCAAGTCTTTCTCCTCTACCTTTTATCCTTTGGAAATGTGACTCCCTCACTGCATGCTTCTTTTTAACCTTCCCCTCTCTACTCTCTCCCTCTCTCTCTCTCTCTCTTTCTATCCTTGCTTGCCCTCTGTCCTTCTCTGTGAAGTCACATGTGAAAGTGATCAGCTTAATCCCAATCACCAGCTGTGTTTAACCTACTTTAGATTTGGAACACTTGGCTTCTTTGCTCTCACTTTTGTTTATACGGGATTAGCCTGAACACACGCATGAGGTTTGACCTGCCGGGTTTCGACCTGGCGAATGTTATTTAACCATTTAATTGCTTCATATTCAGTCTGATCTTGATGTGCCTTGCTCTGTGGTAGTCGTAGTGTTCAGATTCCCCCCCACACTTTTCCTCAGCGACTCATTGGATTCAAACTGGCAACCCTCCAGTTACAATCCCGTTTCGGTAAACTCAAGCAAATGCAGCCCTGAGGCTGAATTTAAAAAGAATTAATCCAAAACCCTGCTTGGTATGCTGTGTCTGCGCTGCCAAAAAAACTTCACAGTAATAATAATGTTGAACTCAAACATGCAGCACTTCCTAAAAACAGACTTCCCAAAAGGTTTTAACAATCTAAATCAATTCAAATCAAGCAAACCACAAACCCATAAGATAAATAAAGCAATGAGGCACCACAATGTAAAAAAAAAAAAAAAGAAATGTAAAAAAGCTGCTAAAAAAACCTGTATGTTGGCAGAAAAACTATAGGAGAGCATTGTCACATAAAAGCGAATCTATAAATGTAAGTTGTGCGATGTGATTTAAGATGTGAAGATGATGGCCTAAGCTCCTCAGGCACGTTGTTGCCGAGCCAAAAGCCCGGTCACCTTCAGTGTAAGCCAATGCTATTTTAATACCCTGCAAAAAAAAAAAAAAGAATCAAGAATAACACATTCCTCTTGTCTTTTTTTCCCTGCCCTCTCTCTCTCTCTACAGGATCCCGGGCCCTCACCCCCGTCCCCCATTTTGGGACACAAACCGCTGCAGCTGATCGAGGTGAAAGCCAGGGGGCGCTTTGGGTGTGTGTGGAAGGCCCAGCTGCTGAACGACTTTGTGGCCGTCAAGATCTTCCCCATTCAGGTATCCCACTGGACGCTGCCGTGCGTAGATGACAAAGACATAACGAAAGCTAGTAGATTTCTATAAAGAATGTAAAAAATCAATGAGGCATCACAACGTCAAAGATAAATAATTCCATACAAATGTATTTATAGTGTCAAATCACAACAGGAGTTATCTCAGGACACTTTACAGATAGAGCAGGTCTAGACCACACTCTATAATGTACAGAGACCCAACCACTTCCCACGAGAGCAAGCATTTGGTGCGACAGTGGCGAGGAAAAACTTCCTTTAAACAGACCGAAACCTTGGACAGACCCCTGACTCTTGATACGGACAGCGACGGAATACTCAAGCAATGGACTCGGACTCGAGTCCAACTATTTCTGGACATGGGACTCGACTTGGATTCGCAAACTGATGGCTTGGACTTGGACTAGGACTCGAGGATTTATGAAATCGGACTCGGAAGTTGGATGAAGGTTCGGACTACTTTTATGTGTAATAGGCAGCGATGGAGTACTTGAGTCCTGGACTCTTGACTCGAGTCCGACTCGAGTCGCTAGCCTCTGGACTTGTGACTCGACTCAGACTCTTCTTTGGTGACTCGGACTTGGACACAGACTCGACCGTTGGGGACTCGACTACAACACTGGATACAGATATACAGATGTAGAGAAATATGATTCATAATAATGATAGCAATAAAGATAATAGAACTATGACTATAACTAATAGTAGTAGCGGTGCAGGGCTTAGCAGGGCTTGGAGCAGGACCACGGCAGCAGCTGCAACCAACCTGAGAGGGGGGGGGGGGGGACATAAGGACTCCGGGGAATAAGCTCCCCAGAGCTAAGTTAGTAACAAGCATTACTGTGACGTGAATGCACACAAATGGAAAGAGAGAGGCTACAGTTTATTTTGAGTGATGATCTTATCGCTCACAGTTTGTCAAAATAGTGTTTTTTTTTTTTTTCGTTATTTCAAACTTTCTAATCTTATAATTTCTAACACTACTGGTCACCACCTTCTACAAGCTATATTTGATTTGTTTGTTAATTAGGTGGCTTGATGACAGAAATAACATCTGTCTCTCTGCCTCTCATCTAGGACAAGCTGTCTTGGCAGAACGAGTACGAGATCTTCACCGTGAGCGGCATGAAGCACGACAACATCCTCCACTTTATCGGCGCGGAGAAGAGGAACAACAACCTGGACCTGGAGCTGTGGCTCATCACCGCCTACCACGACAAGGTACGTTGCCTGCGATAAAGCTATACCGCCCGCAAACCGCAAAAAGTATTCCCTTATTTATTGAGTCATTTGTTTTTGTTTTTATATACGAAATTCAGTTTTGAGTCTTTTAACAAGCACAGAAGAAGAAGTGGTGTACGCAATGCAGGAAACTAATTGCTGTTTTGAATTTTGTGATCCAGTTTAATAGCAGTAAATGGTTTGTCTTTTCTAATGTAGTCTTGCATTGCCAGACCTTCTTCCACAGTGCTGTGGAGGAGGGTCTGGCTCGTCCCCACAGCATTCCAGGATGGGAGAAAAACGTGCTCTGGTTTATTGGCATTTCTTTAAACCAATCACAATGGTCTTGGGTGGTGCTAAGCTCCAGACAGAGCCACGGTGCCTCTGCTAAATAGCCTCGGGAAGGAAGTTGTTTTGGTGGAACGTATACGTTTTAAAAGTAGTTTTAGTTGTGCAACAGAAAACTCAGATTGGACAGATAGTCTAGCTAGCTGTCTGGATTTAACCATAGTCCTCATAAATCCACCGGAGGTTAGAATGCCAACAAAGAGAAAGGAAGGTAACGGACATCCGTCCAAAAATGAGGGACATCTGGCGGAATTTCCGGCAGGCAACGGAGCAATCCTGGAAGTGGAACGTTGTCGATATATTACCAAGATTAATTTAGGCAAAAACGTAGGTTTTTCCATTCATTTTGAATGGGATTAGTGCGACTAGGGTGCAGCGGGGTTTGCCGCAGGGGGGACACTCAAAGAAACGCATCCGGCCTGCGGCGAAAAGTTGAGGCCGACTCAACTTTTGAGAAACGCAACCCCACGTCATGCTGCGGTGTGAGAATCCCGTACAGGAAACATCACTGCCTCTATTGCTGCCACAAGAAAGTTTTAAAACACTATGAGGGTTAAAAAAAAAAAAAAAAAGATACACAAGCACTGAACTGCCTGAAAAGTCTACTTAGTCCCCGCACAAGCTTAGTTCAAACCTGACAAGCTAAGCTAAGCTAGATTTAACTCAGCACTTCCTGCAACTGACATTAGAGACGTTGGACGGGGAAAGGGTTGCCATGGCAGCAATGCAGAGGGGTGAAAGGATGAAAGGAAAGCTGTTAGTGGAGCATCCTTGCATCCAAAATAATTCAATCTAGTGTGTAACTGAATCTAAGACTAAAACGAATAAAATAAGTACTCAATTCAGACACGTAAACACAGACCCGCCTTGCTTCACAAATATGCCACTGGAGGAACCTGATTACTGACAAGCTGTGAATGCGCGTTTTCCAGTTTACTACAGCGCATGTAAACACGTTATTTGATTTCCTGCCTGATTTTTTCCACTAACCAGGTTTGTTTGTGTCCATGAAAACACGGTTTTATATATATATATATATATATATATATATATATATATATATATATAGTCTTAGTGTATCGTCTCATGCTTATTGTACACAGTTCTAAAAGCCCCCCAGGACAGACATCTCATAAAGTGGTTAACACTGGAAAAAGGGGAGAACATGCATAAAACCTCCACATTGTATTGATTGTGTTGGGTGCCTTAGGAGCTTATCCATAATTACAATATTCTTCATGCCGTGTTTATCTTCTTTTATAAGCCTGGTTTATTCAGAGAAGGTGGACTTGCCCCCGTTGTGCTTCACTCAGCCTCGCAAGCACAGTCTTCGTAGCATTTGGGGGCTTTAAGTGCCTCTGTGTTTTGAGGGGGTCATTACCGATGAAGTAGAGAGCGAATCTTGTACGCTTCGCTTGCTTGAGTTTTTCCCAGCCAGGCCAAGAATTTAAATCACCGTGCTTAAAAAGGCCTTTCCTGCGTGAATAAATGTTGAACAATTAAAGGTTGTGGGTGTGGCGGTGAGGCTTTTTACCCAGCAATACAACTCTTAAGTGAGCCACTTAACCCTGCATCAGCTCTACAAGTGCCACTTCATGAAGCTCTCCAAGTAGAAATAACATTGAAGAAAAGGAGTTTTAAAGGACTTTTAGTTTAGGAAAGGAAATAGTACCAGCAATATATCAGCAACACTTGTGATTTTGTGCCTTGTCAAGCATGCGCTGTAATTATTTTGAAGGCTGAAGTCTTTGGAGGATACATAACTTAAACTTTAACCTACAAAAAGCTTATCCTTTCTGCCAGTTTTTTTTTTTTTTTTTAAGAGCAGGTGTCAAAATGTTGGCCACGTTAGTTTGGACTGAAGCTTAGCTTGTGTAACACAGCTGGAACAGTGATTGCACAATTCAGTCTCCTTGACGGCTGATTTATGCCTTGGTGTTTGGTGCAATTAAGCAGCTCTATGTGTTGAGGTTTGCAGTATCCGTAGCATGCAGTGGCTTGCTTTTAAAGGACGCAGGCCCCTTCCAAAACTCTCTGTACCCAAAATCTTTTCATATCTTGGACAATGTGTAATTATTAATAGCTGACCAATGGGTGTCTTTCAAAGGGATATGAGTCACTTTGTTTTAAACAGTTAACCCTTATATTGTGTTAGGGTCAAATTTAGTCTATATCCACGACGTTCCACTTCCGGGATTGCTCCGGTGTCGCCAGAAATTCCGCCGTATGTCCTTCTTTTCGGCCGGATGTCCGTTACCTTCCTCTTTCTTTGTGTTGGCGTTCTAACCTCCGGTGGATCTCTGCAGGGTAAATCCAGACAGCTAGCTAGACTATCTGTCCAATCTGAGTTTTCTGTTGCACAACTGAAACTACTTTTGAACGTACACGTTCCACCAAAACATGTTCCTTCCTGAGACTATTTAGCAGAGGTGCCGTGGCTCCGTGCGGCGCTTATCAAGACGATTGTGATTGGTTTAAAGAAATTCCAATAAACCAGAGCACTTTGTCTAACCATCCCAGAATGCTGTGGGGACTAGCCAGACCCTCCTCCACAGCACCGTGTGGAAAGGTCTGGCAATGCGAGACTAGGTCAAATTTGACCCATTTTCATGTTCAGATATGTATAAAGTACTAAGAACAAGGGTTCATGATATCCCCAGAAACAGCTGTTCAAAAAACAAAGATGTCACAATCTTAGTAAATTCTTTAAAAAGGCTCTTAAAAAAAAGTTATGTATCACACACACACACACTCAAAAAACAAGACAGCTGAAGTGATCAGATTGAATTTTTTGTCCTGCATCTGTTGGGGCTGCCTGCCATCTCGTGGTCACTCCTGCAACTACATCTGTCTTTGGCCTCGCCAGAAGTGACCTTGTATCATATTGACATACATTATGTAAGCAGAAAGATGTATAAAAGGATATAAGGAATGAAAACAGATGCAGCTTGACCATTAGTGTTGACATCTAATCTAATCTAATCCTTGGAGCCTAAATCTCAATTCCATGTCTATTTTTCTTTACCGCAATATTTAACATGTCTTCAAACGTGACCACTAGCTATCTAAAGATGCTTGGCTTCCAATCCATGTGTACAAAGATTTTTTTATTTCATTTATTTTTTGTGGCAGCGGTCAGGCGATGACGGATGCGTCTCAGCAAAGCAAAATAGCATGACAAAGCCATGTGGAAATTTAAGCAAGTCTTTGCTGATAAAGAGCCTGCGTGCTCAGCAAACCTCCCCTTGATAAATGGAGATTAAAGAACAAGGATCACACAACACAACAGCCAGGAGATAAATGAACAGCATTTATCAGAGCTTTATTATTCGCCGAGAACAATAAATGTGCAGTGACGCTGGCTCGGTGACAGAGGCTGCCAAAGTTACTTCACTGTGGTTTTAAGAGGACACTTAGTAGACTGTACATTTTATTTATCACCCTTTTATTGAAATATGAATCTCCCAGAAATCATTTCCCATTTTTTTCTCTCTGTGCTACTCATCCCGACATTTAAATATTGAATAGTACAATCAAACAAAAAACATTGACATATCTGTTCCTGAAAAAGCCGTCAGTTTTAGCTGTTTTTCAGCCATGCCGTGAAGAAATACTTTTATTGCAAAGTCCCTTGTGAAATACAATACTACCCACAGCTTTAGTGGCTCTCCATCCATTAGGGATTATTGCGGTTACCATGGAAACATTGCCTGCTCCAGCCATCACTATACTGTTATGTAGCTTTACTTCCTTATTCTTGCGGTTATTTCGGTGTTATTGTCAAATCTCCCTTTCTCGACATCGCCCGCATTACCAGATGAACCCGTCTTTTTCCTTCCCTGCCCCCCAGGGTTCGATGACAGACTACCTGAAGGCCAACGTGGTGTCGTGGAACGAGCTCTGCCACATCAGTCAGACAGCGGCCCGCGGCCTGGCCTACCTCCACGAGGATATCCCGGGACACAAGGACGGACACAAGCCCTCCATCGCCCACAGGTACGCTGTCAAAATATCTAGAATAGCTTTTATCCAAATGTTTGACTGGCTCCAGGAGCTCTACACTCAGTGATCTCTTAGGCTACATTTACACCGCTACGTTTTGGTTTAAAAAGGAATATCTTGTGCTACATTTCCCCCTCTCATTCCCCCTGCTCTGGCGTTTCCCCCTCTCATTCCCCCTGCTCTGGCGTTTTCCGAGCCCCTAAACCGGAGACATTTGGAAACACAAGCTATTCTTCCTGGGGTCCTACAATCTGTCATGTGACTATACAATTGACGACATCACATTACACACCACACAGACATTACTTCACATTACACAACATTTGAAAATACAAATCATATTTTAATTTGACAGTTAATGCAATTAATCAAAAAATGAAAGGTCTCCGTTTGCAGTCTCAACGGAGACCTTTGGCGACACTGACGCCAACGTTTCTCCTCCTGATTGGGTCTTATCGCTCATGACTAAGACTACAAACGTTATCATGGCAACATTGCATTGTGCGCATGCTGCTTCCTGATACTGTTCCTGCCCAGTAGTCGAGGATGTTGATGAGATAGACGGTTTGGGCGTGTTACCAAACCGTAGCAATGTAACTGTAGCCTTAAACTGAAGGCATTTTTCCTTGTTTTCTTATTCTCTCTTAGGGACATTAAGAGCAAGAATGTGCTGTTGAAGAATAACCTGACAGCCTGCATAGCAGACTTTGGCCTTGCCCTGCAGTTCGAAGCGGGGAAATCAGCAGGAGACACACATGGACAGGTACGGTCAACAGTGAAAGGTGACAGTATGAACCTCTCATCCACCTCTTCACCATGTTTCCTGCCTTTTTTCTTCTTTTTTTTGGAAACTAGCTTCTCGAAGCCCAGGGGAATGTTACTGAGTCACCATTATCAATATAGATTTGTGAAAATACCTGGCAGCGCCTAAGGGTGGCAGTGTGGCCCACCCTTAACTTTTGTTGGGTTCTTGCACTGGCCTCCAAGGTCTATAAAATATTGGTAAAAAGTTTGAAACATCTGTAGGTGATTGCTGATTTAGGTTTGGATGCTGGACAAAAATATCAGGATAATGTGGTTAAAACGCAGCGGAACCTCCCAGTTCTGTGTCACACAGGGATCAGCTCACATATTTGTGTATGACACACAGTTTGACCTATCAACAACACCCTGCGATGACGAGCACTGCTTTTCGCCGTCTCAGCCCTTCTGCGAGCCGCGTCACGACTTTTTCTTCTTCCTCGCTGCCTTCGCTTGATTCTCTGTTCTGTGTTCATACCCCGATGCTGCCCCATAAACCTTTTTTTTTTTTTTTTACACCGTTTCCCTTTGAACCTGCAGGTGGGGACGCGGCGCTACATGGCTCCTGAAGTCCTGGAGGGCGCCATTAACTTCCAGCGCGACTCCTTCCTGCGTATTGACATGTATGCCTTCGGCCTCGTCCTCTGGGAGCTCGCAGCACGATGCACCGCCGCCGACGGTAAGACTGATGGCGTCAGCAGAAAAAAACCCTACTCACACCCATACTCAATTTATTGTGAGTGTGGTAATAACAGTGTGGTGTTATTTGTGCACAACCAGTGGTGGAATGTAACTTTCTACTTCTAATCCGCTACATTTCAGAGAGAAATATTGTACTTTTTACCCCTTTCTTTCTTTAAAATGTATTTCAAACATGTAAAAGAAAACAGAAAATCAGGTCATAGCATAGATACATAATAACAAACACTTTTTTTTAATTGATTTTTTTGACATGTCCGAAAAGGAGTGGGAAAAAGTATACACTTATTTAATCCCACCCCTTCTCCGTAAAACCTTTTTAATGAACAAACTTCCTCTATCATAATTTTTTTTTTTTTAAACTCTTTCAATTATTTAACTTTACTACAACAGTCATCTTACTAAATAAAATAAATTTCACTTATATACACTTATAATTTCTTGCCTATTTATTCTCCACTACATTCATCTGTTACAGCTTTAGTTACTAGTTACTTTACACATTAAGATTCCTGCACACAAAAACAAATGCAGTTTATAAAATCTGATTTTTTTTTTTATTATAAAGTAAACTAACTAACAATATAACGGCCTACAAGTCCAGCTGAGATGATTAGACCATTAAACACACAACTGGTTGGATCCTTTACACTTTCTACAATGTTTTAATACTTTAACTACATTTTCCTGATGATACTTACAGACTTTTACTGAAGTAACATTTTCAATGCAGGACTTCTACTTGTAACAGAGTATTTTTAACAGTACGGTATTAGTACTTTTACTTCACCCTCCTGTTGTCCTCGGTTCAAATTTGACCCATTTTTTTAAAACTTTCTATATCAGAAATTTGGGTTTCTTTCAACCAAATTGTCAAAAAAAAGTAACGTGGATGGTTCCCTACAACGCTCTTCACAAGTCAAATAAATGATCAGTCCACTAGTTTCATTGAATTTGGGTGTTTAATTCAATTTTATAGCATTTGAATTTTTTTTTATAAAAACTTTGAAAAAAGTGACAAAAAATGTCTAAAAAAAAAAAAAGCTTCGAAAGCGTGGAAAAACTCAACAAAAACGTCGACAAAAGATTCACAAGCGTCGAAAAAAGTGACAAAAGCATCGGAAGCAACAAAAGTGTCGAAAAGTACACCAAAACGTTCAAATACAACAACAACACAAGGGTTACGTAACATTTTCAATGCAGGACTAACACTTACTCACATACTGTTACTTTAACGTAACAGAGTATTTTTACAGTGTGGTATTCGTGCTTTTACTTAAGTAAAGGATCCGAGTACTCCAGATTGATTTTAAGTTTGGAGCCGTGGTTGTGTGTCAACAGGCCCAGTGGACGAGTACATGCTCCCGTTTGAGGAGGAGGTGGGTCAGCATCCGTCTCTGGAGGACATGCAGGACGTCGTCGTGCATAAGAAGCTGCGGCCCATCCTGCGGGACTGCTGGCAGAAACACGCGGTGAGCAGTGACGAGACTCTTTTGTTGAGTTAAATGCTATTTTCCTGTTTTTCTGTGTCAACGAAATGGCCCATTTGTGTGATGTCCTGTTCTTTTTGGTTGCTGTTTTCAGTCAGATTGTTTATAGATCTCTGGGTTTCCGAGCGCACTTGAAGGCAGCTTTATTTCCCAGGAGAGAGAGAGAGAAAAGAGGGGAGCGAGACATGGCGAGTGCTTTGTTGTTGCAGGAAACAGTCAGCTGTTCCACAAACTCCCCGGCAGTTCAGTGCTTGTGTTTGGTGTGTTAAAACTTTCTTGTGGCAGAGATAGAGGCAGTGATGTTTCCTGTTTCCTGTACGGGACTCTCACACCGCCTGAAAACACTCAGAAAAGTCTGGTCTCTGGTTACATGATTGGCCAGTGCAGCGTGACGTGGGGTTGCGTTTCTCAAAAGTTGAGTCGGTCTCAACTTTTCGCCTGCACCAAAAAAAAAAGGCACATCAAGTAATGTTGATGCTCTCTCTCTCCCTCCCGCTCTCTCTCTCTCTCTCTCTCTCTCTCTCTCTCTCTCTCTCTCTCTCTCTCTCTCTCTCTCTCTGTTTCTCTCCCTCCGTCTCTCCCTCTCTCTCTCTCTCTCTCTCTCTCTCCCTCTCTCCCTCCCTCTCTCTCTCTCTGTTTCTCTCTCTCCCTCCATCTCTCTCTGTTTCTCTCCCTCCCTCTCTCTCTCTGTTTCTCTCCCTCCCTCTCTCTCTCTCTCCACCTCTCTCTCTCTCCCTCCCTCTCTCTCTCTCTGTTTCTCTCTCTCCCTCCATCTCTCTCTCTCTCTCTGTTTCTCTCCCTCTCTTTCTCTCTCTCTCTCTCTCTGTTTCTCTCCCTCCCTCTCTCTCTGTTTCTCTCCCTCCCTCCCTCTCTCTCTCTCTGTTTCTCTCTCTCCCTCTCTCTGTTTCTCTCCCTCTCTCTCTTTCTCTCTCTCCCTCCCTCTTTCTCTCTCTCTCTCTGTTTCTCTCTCTCTCTCTCTCTCTCTCTGTTTCTCTCCCCCTCTCTCTCCCTCTCAGGGTCTGGCCATGCTCTGTGAAACCATCGAGGACTGCTGGGACCACGAGGCCGAGGCTCGCCTGTCCGCCGGCTGCGTCGAGGAGCGCATCAGCCAGATGCAGCGCCAAGCCCCCGTCATCGGCCCAGAGGAGATCGTCACGGTCGTCACCATGGTGACCAACGTGGACCTCCCGCCCAAGGAGTCCAGCTTATGATCGGCTGGTTGGAGCCAGCAGAAACACGGATCGACACGGGCGGGGGGACGAACAGCCGACCCTGGTTGGTTGGCGTAGTGTTGTTTTTTTTTGTTCTTATTTTCTCTTTTCCGTTTTGATCTTCTTCTTTTAAGTGCGGGCCGCTACTCGCGTTCAGGAAACACCCTGCGCCCACCTCACCACATCAGTTGATACCCCACCTCATTGTGAAAATGTGTCCCCCGAGGATTTTAACAGTCAAACTCTCTCATCCCGATCAAAAAAAAAAACGATTCAGGATATTAACGACGACAGGCGACGTCGCCCAGTGACAGTGCTGACATTCTGGGACGGCGACACTCAACAAACACTTTTATCATGTATTGTTTTTATATACACACACACACACACACACACACACACACACACACATAAACACACATACACACATATAGGAGGGCGACTTGTTCTGCTCGGTCTTCTACAGAGAGAGAAGATCGGGCAGAGAAAATTTCACAGGACTCTCGGTGCATTTTAGTGTAAAAAAAAACAAAAAAAGGAGAAAAAAAAACAAAAGACGAGCACCTAGCTCTCGATACATTTGCTGTTTTTCTCGTGTGCGTTTTTTCCCGAAGAAAACGACTATCGTTCTGCCAATAAGCAACGGCTTCTGAATGTTTATAGTGTAATGCTGCTGTACATAGTGTATTATGGACCCAGACAACTTGGTAATCAAGCTTATTTTAAGGGGGGGGGAGGGGGGGAGGGGGGGGGTCCATTTTTCAAGCATTACGACGATGAAAACCATAAACCTCCTTCAACCAGGTATACCTCAGTTCAGATGGACACAGTTTAAATTAGTTCCCTCTCCCTGTTCACGCCCATAGCTCACAACCTCGGCTCTCTCCATCACATCCCGAATAACAGTCCGCTGTCAGCCGGGACACTCATGGGTAATGTAGTCCGCGACCCTGGATACACACACGGCCCCTACACACCGGAAAACACAAGTGTTGGGGGTTTTTTTCCCTCCCCTTTCTCAGTCTCACGTTTTAGTTTTTTTTTTTTTTTGACTGGATTAAAAACATTCTCCTTTTTGGTAGTTTCATGTTTTCCCTCTCTCTTTGAGATTTTTCTTCTGAAAATTAGGCGGGGGGGACATGCCCTCCCCCGTGATGAAGATGTCGTATAAAGTGAATTATTTTCTTTTTCTTTTTTTTTCTTTTTTTGGGGGGGGTTTGCCGTGTCAACTGTCAACGGAGTAATAATATCTATCGCTGACAAGCCTAATTTTTGGCCATGAGATCTGGATATACAGTATTTATATCTCTCTGGATCAGCGCTGGGTACCAGCTAATGCTACCTTTTTGATATTTGAAATCCCAAGGTTATTAACACGCTTCACGGCTGTCAAACTCTCGTCTCGTTCCTTTTCATTTTGTGAGATCAGCCATGTGTGGTCGGATTCCATTTATAGGAAAAAGCAGATTAACAATAAAAGATCATCCGATATGTTTATTTAAGGAGGCGGTTTATCAGATTTAAAGTGCAGAGGTACCCAGCCCTGATTTGGAATTATACCTGTATTTAGCTGAGCCAACTTGCTTCTGATTTGATTGCACACAGCTTTTTTTTTTTTTTATTACTATCAAGAGTTTCTGCTGTCTTTTGATACACCTCAGGAATCTTTGCTACGCCCCACCTCCTCACATCCTCTTCCTCCTCTTATCCTCGCCCGTCTCAGACTGGAGTACCTCCTTCTCTCACTTCCTCTCTCTCTCTCTCTCTCTCTCTCTCTCTCTCGCCTCATCTCTACTTGTAACGGGTTAGCCGTGCTCTCATGCTCAATAACAGCGTCTCCCGCTGTCTTAAGGACCAGATCAGATGTCATCTTAACTACGGTTGGGCATCGATTGGATTTGAACAATTCTGATTCCTTTTGATTCCGGTTCTTGTCGATTCTGATTCTTTGAGGGGTGAAGTTGAAACGGGCCACATGCTTATTTTACAGATAAGAGGAACATTTTGATTCAGGCTACATTTACATTGCTAAGTTTTGGTTTAAAAGAGAATATCTTCTGCTACGTTTCCCCCTCTCATTCCCCCTGCTCTGGCATTTCCCCCTCTCATTCCCCCTGCTCTGGCGTTTCCCCCTCTCATTCCCCCTGCTCTGGTGTTTCCCCCCCTCTCATTCCCCCTGCTCTGGTGTTTCCCCCTCTCATTCCCCCTGCTCTGGCGTTTCCCCCTCTCATTCCCCCTGCTCTGGTGTTTCCCCCCCTCTCATTCCCCCTGCTCTGGTGTTTCCCCCTCTCATTCCCCCTGCTCTGGCGTTTCCCCCTCTCATTCCCCCTGCTCTGGTGTTTCCCCCCCTCTCATTCCCCCTGCTCTGGTGTTTCCCCCTCTCATTCCCCCTGCTCTGGCGTTTCCCCCTCTCATTCCCCCTGCTCTGGCGTTTCCCCCTCTCATTCCGGAGTCTCCATGCTGCCTCCTGTTTATGCCCAGTATACCAGAATGTTGATGAGATATGAGGTTTGGGCGTGTTAGATTAAACTACTACTGGAGCTAAAAACACTTTGTGTGCACAGAGATCACTTTTGGCTCAATACATCACTTAAGAACCCAAATGTAGCGATGTAAATGTAGCCTCAATGGTGATTTACAGTTTCACCGGGCCTTGTAAAGGTAAAATAAAGCCAGACTTTAGAGCACCGCTTAGTGTGCTCCGTGGCTGCAACACAACAAGTGCCTGGAAGTACGGCGGCCGCTATGGAAACCAAAACTTGCGCGTGTTAAATTTGGAAACATATGATCGGAATCGAAACCATATTTTCCAGTTCTCGATGCCCAATCCTAATCTTAACCCTACTCTAGGACAGCTCAATGGTAAACTTTCTTTTTTTTTTTTTTCTGTCTCTAGAACCTTGTCAAACCTTTCCCATCCCTATACAGGTGTTTATTAAGTTAGTTCCACCTTTTGTGAAGTCAAATGTGGCCCAAACGTTATTCCACACAAGTTATTGTGTTGCCCCCATGTTCTCTGTCTCGGCAAGCAAGCCAAGTAAGCTCCGACTCTGGCCAACTAGTTAACTAATCGCTCGACTGTTTTTCAGATAAAGAGGACAACCTTTCTCCACCCGCTCACACAGGGCTGAAATGAATGAATGGTTTTGGATCGCACGGCTAACTGCAGTTTAGACGAGTTGAGACGAGGAATCTCTCTTTTTTCATCCCGGTGCCATTTCTACGCATCCATATTAATTACTCTTGTAGATGTCAGGCAAAACGGATGTATCTTGTCACTGTTGTGAAGGCAACAATGACATTTTGTTTTTTTGGAGTCTTTTGTTTCATCTGAGGGACATTGAACACTGGTGCCGGCAGACCTGCAGTCTCTCCTCAAGCTTTGGGGCGGTTTCACAGGAACACAGTTTACAATCAAGCAGTGCGATTGGAAATACTAAAGAAATGTGAAGAAACTTCTTTCTACCGAACCATTTCACATTCAGGGCAATTCATAAGTATGCTTTCTTTATAACCTGCTGATCATTTTAAGCAAACGCCGTACTGTAGTCCTCGAGGAAATAGAAGTAAACAAGTTTTTCAACAATGAAATGGACAGTGGAGTCAAAGCAAATCAGCGCAAACAATCAGGTTTGTAATTGAGCTAAATATTTATTGTGAGCACTCATGTATTCCCCAAGTATTCAGCGAAAACATGCATTTATTTCAGTTTTGGAGCAACAGATTTTCCATATTTCTATTACAATTAGATCTATTGTCCCACGGGGATATTTGTTTCCACAGTCAGTACACATAGCAACACACATAGCAACATATAGATAAACACATAGTCTGGCAGATACAGATATAGTCAGTACACCATAGGCCTAATTTGTCTGTGTGTGTGGGGGGGGGGGGGTATGAACCCATCCCAATAATCAAAACTGGGCATTTTCCGAAGTTTTTGTTTCTTTTCAGTGTTTTTGCCATTTTATTTCAACGTTTTTGTCGCCTTTTTTCAAGGGTTTTTTGGACTTTTTTTTTTTTTCGAATGTCTTTGGCACTTTTTTTTGACATTTTTTTCCTTTTGCGTTTTTCTCTTTTTTTTGAGGGTTTTTTCCATAATTTTTTTCAGATGTTTTTGTCGCTTTTCTCAACGTTTCTGTTGCTTTTTTTTTCCGCCTTTTTCAAGTTTTTCTTGGACAATTCTTTCCGAAGTTTTTTGTCGCCTTTTTGGGGTATTTTCGACATCTTTGGCGCTTTTTTATAAAAGGTTTTTGTCACTTTTTACAACATTTGTTTCCTTTTGACGTTTTTGTCTCTTTTTTCCAACAATTTTTCCGATGTTTTTGTCACTTTTTTTTAAAATCCATGCATACATGTCCCGGGACCTCCCTCGATAGTTGGAGATCTCAAACCCCCCCCCCCAAATGTTGAACCCAAAGTTACACCCTTGCAGTAAACACAATCTTAATGATGCATTTAACATCCCAGCTCACAACAGTGTCAGCGAGGCAGAAATACAGACTTACCAGGGCCAAACTAACTTAATATTAACAGTTAATCTGACTTTAAAAGGTAGTTTTCTTCAACAAATAACCCAAATTTGGAGGAAGTGACAGTCAGGGTGGCAATATTATCTCCGCACGTAATAAGACTATTGTAACAACACAGCAAACCTGAAGGAAGTCAAAGCCATCTTGTTTCTTTACTGTAGCATGAGTACGATATTTGCGTCAATATCGCTTCCTTTGGCTGCTGCTGTTTTTTAAGCAACCACTATTCAGAAACAGCCATGTTTTCTAAGTTCCTCATGAAGCTTCAACAGTCAGGGACGTTGAGTACTGCAAAGCCCAGCAGCCCTTCAATAAGCACTACCTCACACTCGCAGGGATATCTTTTGGGTGTAGAAAGTGTGGCAAATAAACCAAAATCGTAACCGTGTTCCTCCAGTAGAAAGGGGATTCAAATTCCTTCGAAAAGTCTTTGAACTGGGGGGTTATTTCTCAGAGTAAACTCCTATTTCTCCCCACAGGTTAGAGATGACTGACACAAAATAAGGCTTAAAAGTGTCAACATTTTAGCCATTATGCATTATCTTTTGTGAAACTTTTTTCCATTACTGTACAAGACCGCAGAAAGCTTCTTATTAAAAAAGATATGCTGACAAGCACGAACGTAAGAAGGAAAAAAGTATTACCAGTATTACCCCCCTTTGTTTCCAAAAAGTGTAAAACTTACCAGTATTTCAGCAGCCAAGTGGATTTAAAAAACCTGCCAAAGTGGCTGGTAGAGTTGCAAACGTATCGGCCACAGCAACAACAAAACAAACGTGCCAGTGTTTGGTTGGTGGTCCCATCCCAGTACTGTAGGTAGATGGTGGTACATCTTCAGTGTTCAACAGCTTGAGTTTAAACTGCGCTTGAGAAACCGACCCAAACCGACAAATACCATTCAGGGATTCAGTACTATGCTTTTCTAAGTTCTAGCAAGTTTTATGCAACCAGTGCCGCAATTTACCCTACACTACTGTAGGATCATCTGCAGGAGTGACTTTCAATATACAAACACACACAAATAACTTGTAGCATTTTGATTTTGATTTTTTTTTTTTTTTTTTTTTTTTTTTGTGACCTTGCATATTGATATGTTGTGTATTTATTTTTTAATTTACAGGCCTGAGGTTTTGGGGATCAGAGCTCAGGTGCAACTCGGAAAAATGTAAAGAGTCGGCACGATTTATGGTCGTTGTTGTTGTTGTTGTTGGGGGTGGGTGTTCAGTTGTAATTCAGGAAATACTTTCATTAATTCAAAAAGAAAAAGATATAAACTGTAACGTGCTTCTTTCTATTCAGTCTATGGACAAACTACCGAGAATGAATGTTCTTCAGACTCCTGGATTTCCAGTATTGTGTGTACTTTGGTGGATTGACCCCGGCCCTGTGTAACTTTAGAGGGCTTTGGGTTTGGCTGGTTTCGTGTGATTGTGCCCTGTCGACATAGAAACTTGTAAAACCGACGCACTTGGAGAGCCATTCATACACCTCTTGGTTGTATGGTGACCTGCTGGAGATGTAAACGAGTATCCGCTCTAAGGGCAGGATTCCCATTCAGTCCAACCAGAAAGAATAAAACAGATAAGGCAAATCCTGTGCAATATTTGGTTGTTAATTGTAAAGCTCCCAAATAGGATTTGAACTTAAAGAGTCCTGCTGTACCAATTAAAGTACCAACATCTGTTCTGGCCTTCTCGTTGCTTTGGCCCATCCTTAAATATCAGCTACATTTTCAGCCCTCTACATAAGCTTCTAAATCTTTGGATTGGCTCTTTTATCCAGAAAAACTTTCATGCTCTGTTTGTCTTTGTCTGAACCTGCATCTGCCATTTTTGTCAAACCGATCAAATCTCTTTGCTTCCCCTTAGGTCTTGACTTTCTTGGCAAACCTATTCTGACTCAACTATGGTCTAAAACATGGTCCGAACAATGTCATTTAAAGGTGTATGAATGGGTTTTCTCAGCATGCAGGCTTTACGTTTTTCTATGTCGACTTCCTCAAGCCCAGCACCTCACTTTGCTGTGCATATAAACTACCAGTGAAACATTTGTGTCTTGTTGCCCCTACTATTTTAAGCAGTCTAGGATGTGTACAGACATGAGAACATAAATACCTGTATCAACTATATACTCTGAGCTGAATCTTTATAAGTGCGTGCTGAACTTCAGTGTTTCCCCTACATTTATACTTTTCTTGTGTTTTGACTCCACGGCGGGGCTTGGCCCCGGCTGCATAAAAAAAATTGTCCTTCACTTTGCGAAAAATAACTTTAAGTTGAGCTTTGTGTAAGCTAAAAGCTAGAGGCTCATTGGAGTACTTTGTAAGACATCCATGAAAGCACTTAAGGGTTCCTTGGCAGAAAGAAAACAAACTTTCAGCCCAGGGCGTTCCTCAAGGAACCTACTCGGATCCCCTGACAGTTGCAATTTGAAGAATCCCCCCAAAAGCTCTGAAAGACCAGTTGCAATACTCCATATGTGCTAATGCAATCACCCACTACAGGTATTTCATTCCAGCATCTCAATCTCCTCCTTTTTCTCACTGTTGGTAAGAATTTTAGAGGAAACATTGAACTCCAATGACCTCGCCGCCAAGACTGTCTTGGCAGCAGGATAAGTCTGGTTGCCAGGCCTGGAATTTCTACAAACTAAACCCAAAACACTACAAGCGTTTTTGACCCCACATTTCTCAAGGCTCTCGAGTTGCAGCGCTGATCCAGGATCTGCCAACGCAGCCTCTAATGGTCATGATGCTCACAGGGTTTCTGGGCAGGAAGACACTAAACTTCAGTGGGCTGTGTAAAAAAAAAAAGATGAAAATGTCTTGTTTCTTTGCTCCTAATACATAGACTGTATGTTTTATATTACTAACAATAAGATGTGAAAATAGGACAAGAAACTGATGTCTGGAATTTCAAACTGGAAAATGGGCCCACGAGGTGTTCTTGAGCACAAGGTGTTCTTGAGCAAGAGTGAGTTTGAGACTTTTTAAAAGTATTATAGCAGAAAAAAAAACTTCAGAAACCCTGGATACATTATCACAGAGGAGACTAATTGATCCCTGATCAGCGCTGGGACTCTCCGCCATAGTTTTTAATCAGCTGAAGTGATCCACGTGATGTAAATAAATGTGTTTTTAGATTGTGAATTATGATCTCTCTCTTTTTTTCCCCCACTGACGAAATAACACTTATTACTTCATTCCTGTTTATTTGACAACTGTGAGTAGTGTAAGTTAGAAGCCCTTTATTTGCAATTTATCATTTCCATTCATTGTTAATTTATTTGAAACTTTGTTGAAAAATCAGCGTTGTACATCTCGAGACCGGTCTTGGTCTCAAGACCACTTTTTGAAGGTCTCGGAATTGACCACATTTTTACTCGTGTCGGATGCTCGGGAGGTCCTGGGACATGTATGCGTGTATTTTCAAAAAGCAACCAAAACATCGGAAATATTGTCATTGTCATTAAAAAAAGAGCCAATGCCTTCGGAAAAAAAACGGGCCACAAAAATGTCGAAACAATTGTCCATAAAAAGAGGACTCTTAGCTTTTTTTTAACCCTGGTGGCGTCTTTCTGTCGACCATGCAACTTTCTTGTTTTTATGGGTTTTGACGTTTTTTAACCCTTTTTTTGACATTTTTGAAGTTAGTTTAACGTTCTTTTACCAATTTTTTCCCCAAAATTCTATAAAATTGAAAACACCCAAATTCAATGAAAGTAGTGAACTGATCATTTATTTTTATTTTTGAAGAGCGTTGTAGGGATCCATCCGCATTATTATTTTTGACAATTTGCTAATTTCGCTAAGAGGACTCTGTGTTTTTTTTTATTTGGAGACACTTCAGAAATCTCATTACCCAAAGTGATTTAGCGAATATTAGCTAATACATATTAGCTAGTTGTGTATATACTGTATGTTTCATTTGTTTGGTCTGGTCTCGGTTTAGGTGGTCTTGACTACAAATCAAAGGGGGCCAATGGGGTACTAAGATTCTGGATTTAATGAGAAATATAGTGGTGTTGCAGAGTGGGAAGAAAGATGTCTTCATCCTTCAGCGGGACACGTCCTTGAGCCAGATCATAAAAATTTTGAGCATCAAAAACTTTAGTTCCTGAATTCTGGTGAATTGTTATGAAACAATTTGTGCCATTTCTGCATCAATTTGTGATGCAATTTCTTTTATTATGATTTTTAATTGGTCTCCTGTATTGTTAAACTTTCTGTATATTCAAAACATCACACGAGAGAAAGAAAACAGACGTGCGAGGTTAAAGGGCAACTACCATTTTTTTTAACCTGGATCCTATTTCCCTATGTTTTTGTGTCTAAAGGAACAACAATCTTTGACATTGGTCCAGTATTAAGAGAGATCGCTGCAGTCAGCAGTCAGCGAAACAAGCTACAATGTAAGTTAATCGGGCAATTGCACACCTTCAATTTACGTCAACAAAAGTGCTCGTTTTGCCACTGACAGGCTCAGATTATTATTCTAAGTGTCTGACAACATTATGGAAAGGATTTCTAAGGAGGTCGACCTTTCTGTTAAAGAGTAAGATCCTTTTTTTTTTTTAAACATAAAAACATCTGGGAAATAGCGTTTGCTAAAGCCACCAGACTCCATGTAAATAAACAGTAATTTTAGCATCGTAAAATACACTTATTCAAAGTCGACAGAAACAAAATAAAACTGTGAAAAGCCGTTTTGGGTCGCCTTTTCACTTTTCCATCCACCACAACTGGTTTTGGTTGAAATAAACACATAGTTTACCGATTAACATGTCAAAATATGTTGGCTCGATACACTCTAAAAGTATTGTTTTTTTTAAATGGAGTCTGGTGGGTTTAGCGCTAGCGACTTCAGAGCTGTTGCTGGTTAATCAGAAAGGTCTTAAAGAGGTTTTAAAGGTCTATCTCTGTAGGGATCCTTTCCATAATGTTGTCAGACACTTAGAATATTAATCTGAGCCTGTCAGCGGCCAAACCAGCACTTTTGTGAAGGTAAGCTGGACAATTGCCCTATTAACTTACATTGTAGCTTGTTTCATCGCTGGCGACTGGATCTCTCTTAATACTGGACCAATGTCAAAGATTGTTGTTAGACACAAAAACATAGGAAAATAGGGTCCAGGTTGAAAAAAAACGTAGTTACCATTTAAGATGGTTTGCTCCACTATAGGGGTGTCTGAAATTGTTAGTAAACATATTGACAGGTAGGATATATGTCCATACATGTCCATGACCTGTACGGTTATTTTGACCTCTTTTGGGGAGTGGGTTGTCTTTCATATTTGTTAAGGGGACAAATCTACCTCTTCTAAATATTGGGGTGGGACATATCCTCTGCAATGGAATTTAAAGAGCTAATTTATTGTTGCATGCTTTTGAATGAAGACAGCAAATGTCCTTGAAAATGTTTCTGGTCCCACTTATGTTTTTAATAGACCTGTTAACTGCATATATGTACAGTATGTGCATTGTTTTTGTCTAGAAAATCCACTGCATTACGCATCACGTGTCATGATCGCAACACAGACAGATGAAGATTAAATGTCGCTGCTCAACAGCACTTTTTACACATTTGTTTTTCTCTAGGTTTTGAGCCAGAAATTTAAACTGTATTTGCATTTGTACTTGCTGTCCAGGCCTGATGTTGGCTGCAGAAGTCTGCCTCTAGATGGCAGCATTCAGCAGATTAAGTGCTCTCAACAAGCCTGATTCCGGTTTTCCAAACTCCTCAATGTTTTTCAAGGTGAAATTCAAGTCAAGTGTTAGAGGTTTTTTTTTGGTGATGGATGAACTTTGAAATCAGGTTTAGAGAAGTCTCGGGAGAAGTGGGAGTCCGACTTGGGGGTGAATTCATACAGAGCTCTGTTTTATCTGAATTATGTCAAAAAAAGCCCTTTTGCCCCTATTCATTCTCCATATAGATTGATCCACTACAACTTTCTTCACCAAAATCTACATTACACCACAGAGATTACATACATATATGGGGCTTTTCAGCGATTTTTAAGCCAAGGGCCCCTTAACTAAAAGAGAGACTGATCAGTGACCCCTTATTACATATATTGTATAAAATGAAGTTGCATATTAAACTGGGACTGCACTAACATGTAGGGGGGCCTCAAGCCTTTATTACATAGCTTTTTAGTGCATAGAATACAAAGCTGATCAAATAATTGTTGGCATGATTTTATAAATCTATTATTTAATGTTAAACATACATGTGGCACAGTGAATCCTTAGGATTCAAACTCAACTTCACAACCCTGTTTGGCTTAGATCAGCGGCCGCGAGCCTCGAGTTTGACACCACTGGTCACCAGGACAAGTTGTATTGTCTCTTTACATTCCCTCTTTATTATTCTCCACGTACAGCAGGCTGTTATTCTAAGGCCTCCTGCACACTGGCTGTGTGGCGTGTTTGTTTTTATTTCGGCTCCCATGGTAACAGGTTAGAGCCTGCACACTGCCTGCGTGACACGCACGTGAAAACGCGTGCATGCTAGAAATAGGCTATTTTTCACGCGACACGCAAGCGTGTTGGAAGCGTTTCCAGGCAAAATAGAATACAAAAAGATGTTTATATGTAATTTTGACACAAATACATTTCATAAATGACATGTTGATGTTTGAAAGTCTCGAGGTTTTGACATAAATGCAGATATACATGTCATTTAAAAAAATAAATATTGCACATGTCAATACAGAACGGAATATTCTGTAGCCTATTTTGCCGTTAATACTGCCGACGTTGTCTTTAATCAATGGGAAACATGCATGTGTACAGACGAGGCTAGCAGCAGCGCCGCCGCGTCAGACACGTTTCTGGTGTGCAAAGATATAGAAAACGCCATGCAGCCGCCACGCAACTGACACGTAACAGACACGCCACGCTCACGCCACGCTGCCAGTGTGCAGGAGGCCTAAGAATGAGTGGAAACAGACACACGTCTCACAAGGAATGGAAGAAGAAAAGTATTGCGAGGGAATGCAAAAGTAGTCCCCTCAAAAAAAGTCTCACACTGACCCTTCCGGGGCTCCGTAGAAATGTTGGCTAAAAGATGGTCCGAATTAGAGAACAGACCATTTCTCACCTCACCATTTCTTTTTTTTATTTTGTGATAACTGATCATTTTCCAGAGACGTGTTGTGAAGACTCTGCTCCAGAACAAATTCGCTGTTCTGAGTACATGAAAAAATTATCTTGAAACATGAAATATATTACTACTGGTGTCAATTCATCTCGTTTTCATTTGGTAAGAGATTTCACCTCTATTCTATTATATTCCCACACTTTTACCAAACTCTGAGGTATATTTTTTACATTTTCTCTAACAGTGCAGGTGAATTTTTCTTGCAGCAAACCGACGTCTACATGAAGTCCAAAAAGGATGCTTCGAGTCCTAGCTGAACGCCGACATGGCCCACTGCTTGATGTCAGTGGGGCATTGTGGGTATTTCTGCAGGGCCTCCATGATCTGACTGTGGTCCAGCATGAGTCTCATCAGCTGGTACTCCCTCTGGATTCGGGCCGCCGAGCTGTCTAGCGGCCGGATCAGCTCCAGCTGCTGCAGGTGCTCGAAGGCCTGAGGGAGGGGCGAGGGAGGGGTGGTGTCAGTAATAGGAATCAAAGTCAAGCCTTTAAAAGTGCTATTTTTATTTAATAAATAATAATAATATACCTCTTTCTTCCTAACAGGGCTAGAGAGCCTCTGAAAAGCACCATGGGACTCTTTAAAGCTATAGTGCGTAGATTCTGTCTCCCCCATGAGGAATTCTGAGTAATGACAACACTGTCGGCGCATCCACATGATACAAGCCTTCCGTGATCAGGCCCCCCACCCCTCCACACAGTTGCTAGTAGCCAAGGAGAACACGGAGGATTACAAAAACATGATGGACTCTTCAGAAGAGGTCATTATCTTCACTCCCGTTTCTGCGCGGAAAGTCGCCGGACGCCACAATCTTCTGACCATAGTCGTACTGAGAAATCCAGAGAGAGTTGTGTGGAGCTGATAGTCTTAATTAGCTTTGTAGCAACTCATTTGGCAATGGCTTGAATGTAACGGATATTCATTAATATCAAAAAGACGGTCCAGCAAAAACGCAGGTCTTTCCGCGGAAAGAAAGAAACGCAGCGGGCCTGCGGCGAAAAGTTGAGACAGACTCAAGTTTTGGAGAAACGCAACCCCACGTCTCGCTGCGCTGGCCAATCATGTAACCAGAGATCAGACTTTTCTGAGTGTTTTGAGGCGGTGTGAAGTGTGTGTGTACAGGAAACAGAGATAGCTCTGCCACAAGAAAGTTTTAACACACCAAACACAAGCACTGAACTGCCGGGGAGTTTGTGGAACAGCTGACTGTTTCCTGCAACAACAAAGCACTCGCCATGTCTCGCTCCCCTCTTTTCTCTCTCTCTCTCCTGGGAAATAAAGCTGCCTTCAAGTGCGCTCGGAAACATCGAGATCTATAAACGACCTGACAGAAAACAGTAAAGACTACTTGTGCTACATTTGGGGGGGGGGGGTTTAAGAAGACAACAGGATGTCACACAAACGGGCCGTTTCATTGACACTCCTCCCCCCTGCCGCCCCACCCTGCAGAGAATCGCCGGATTGCTTTTTTTTTCCCCGCTGTGAACGCCCCGTTATACAGACCTTCATGATGACAGGCTGCTCAAAGTTGTACATGGAGTTTGACTTCCTCTGCAGGAACTTCTTAAACTCTAAAAACAGAAGAAAAAAACAGAAGGTGTAGAAAAATCAACTGATCACATACGAGTAAGAAGTTGAATTACATTCTGCCTGATATTTGACTCACAGACAGACTTTTATTTGTCATTCTTAGCATCTGTGACAAACGCTTACTCCTCTTGTTGATTCATTTTTGTCGTTTTTCCCTTTCATTTGTACATTCAGTCATTCATTCATTCATTCATCCAACCTTTATTCTGACTGGAAAGATAATTGATCGAGCAATTATGTAAAGCAAGTAGAAGTAGAAGTTTGAAGGTTTAAAACCAGATTTTCTAAATTGTCCAAAAGGCCAAAGTGAGTTTCTGGGACACTAAAGACAGAAGCAGTTTGGACCTAGCTTGTCCCTTCCTTTAGAAGCTATTTGGTTGCTCTTTTTGCACCAAAACACACTCATTTTGTCACAATCCTAAGCACTGTAAGTGCCACTGTGGTGTTGAGTTCAGTTTGCGTGTGGTTTTGTGCATACATCCAAACATTCTGTTCAAGCGAGAGTCTCACAACCATAGATATGGAAGGAAGAGAAAACACTCATAATAAAAGGAAACAACAAACAGTCATAGCTACAGCTTTTCACCATCAAAGTCCAAATCCAGTATCTTGGAACGTATTCATCCAACCCGTTTGATTCATCACTTAGGTCATAAACTATTTCCACTACCATTTCTTCCATTTAAGAATGAAAACATTTCCTCTCCCTCTTAACTGGTAAGTCATTTTCTTTCATAGTGTAAATGTCTTCTGTCATTTCTAACCATTGGTGGTGTTGAGTTTTGATATTTTGACATGTCACTGTGCTGCTTATCACAGCCCCTTTGGATGGCTTTTTATTTCATCTGTCTGTGTTTTCTACGAAGAACTATAAAAGGTGGAGTGTCCGGCCGTACCGTTGTGAACCATTTGCAGATTGAACGGCTCTCCTTCGTAGACGTCGTTGAGATGTTTCATGGCGATGATCAGGCACAGCTCCAAGACGGACAGACCTAGAGAGAGAGAGAGAGAATTTACTGGAGAGTCCTAAGAGTGATCAGTGCTGGAATGTAACTAAGTACATGTCAGTCCTTCCAGAAAAATCCAGAGTTTTTTAGTGATTGTTTTGGGCAAAAATCCTTGATTATGCGGCACGTTTTCTTAAAAAATGCGATGGAATATGCAGAATATTTATGCAATTTTATGCGATGAAATTGCAGGAACTTGCAAAAACTGCAGTTTCATCATGGCTTCATCGCGGGGTTTGCAGCTTTTCGATGACGTTCACGTCGCGTAATTACGTCACTTCATAACGTTTCCATGGCAACAGGGGGAAATGGCTGCTCTTGTGTGAAGTAAACACAACATTTTTCAACTTTCTGCTAAGATATATGGGACTTTTTTGCAACGAAAATGCGGGGATTATGAAATCATGCAGGCCTGCATATTTTGTGCGGAAATCTGCAATTTATGCGGCAAAAGTGCGGCGTATTTGAAAAAATGCGGCCCCCGCATAAATATGCAGACTTTGGCTGATTATGCATTGAATTATGAGATCGCATAATCATGTTTTTCTGGAGGGACTGACATGTACTCCAGTACTGTCCTTCAGTCCAAATGTTGAGGTACTTATACTTTACTTGGGTCTTTTCCTTTTCATGCCACTTTCTACTTCTACTCCGCTACATTTCAGAGAGAAATATTGGACTTTTTACTCCACTACATTCATCTGTTACAGCTTTAGTTACTAGTTACTTTACACATTAAGATTACCGCACACAAAACACATGTAGTTTATAAAATCTGATGTTTTATTCTAAAGTAAACTAGCCAAACAAGTTTATTGACATGCTTTGATTTCATCGAGAAAGTAACATATGCCAAGAATGTCGGAAAAAGTGACAAAAAAAATGAATTAATTAACAGAAACATTGGGGAAGAAAATAAAAAAAAAAAAAATCACCAGAAATGTTGGGAATAGCATCAAAAACGTCCCAAAAAAGTGCCAAAAATGAGATAGCAGCAAAACATAAGAAATAGCACCACGTCTTTTAGAAAAACAATGCCAAAGACGTTGGAAAAAAGCCCCCAAAATGTCAGAAATAGTGTCAAAAATATGGGAAAAAGCGACAAAAACTAGGTGGGCCAAAATTTATTGTGAACCTAAATTGATACATGGAGCCGGATCAAAGTGTGTGAGGGGCCGAGTTCGGCCCGCGGGCCTTGAGTTTGACCCCCCTGGATTAGACCATTAAACACACAACTGTTTGGATCCTTTACACTTTCTACAAAGATTTTTATTTAATTTTAATACTTTAACTTCATTTTCCTGATGATACTTACAGACTTTTACTGAAGTAACATTTTCAATGCAGGGCTTTGTAACAGAGTAAGAGAGTATTTTTACAGTGTGGGAATAGTACTTTTACTGAAGGATCTGAATACTTCTTCCAGCGCTGAGAGTGATAGACATGATTCTTTACCGTGGAGTATGTTGGCCTTGGCGTCAGAGAAACACAGTCTGCTGGCCTCCAGCAGGTCTGCGGGCTTGACGGCAGGTTTGGCTACGGACACGCGACTCAGACACAACATCTGGAAAACAGAGAGTGAGGTGGCTCGGGGTTTAGTGTCTCAAACTTAAATGGTGGATGTAGTTTTGTAACAATGAAAAGAAATGTGCCGCGTCGTACCAGCAGCATGTGCATCGAGCGGAAGTCTTTGCTGGAGTTGAAGTGTCTCTGTAAAACATCCACCGCTGATTTGTCTTCAACCAGCGTCTGAAGACAGCAACAGAACAAAAACACGAGAGATTGGTTGTGGGCGTGGGCCGCTGGGAGTTTCCGACGGTATGATAACCTTCAGCAAAAACATCACCGTTTCACGGTATTGGTTACAACTTTAAAATGTCTGGGTTAAAGTCACTTCTAATGTACGGACAATCCAACCCAACACGGCTCAGTTAGTTTTTAATGTATCTTGCTCTGTCAAGCGGTTAAAGTGCTTTTGAGCAGTCCATACTGGGTTAACACTACGTTATCCCGTCAGGGGGGAAAGGACTGTTCTCGCCTATGGCGACTCCGCCACAGGCCACGCCCCCAGCTATGACGAGTCACCGACCAAGTGGATTTGGATCTGATATGCATTTACAGTGAAAATGAAAATCTTTAAGTCAAAATTAAGATTTACCAACTCCAACACAAAACGTAGTTTGAATGCTTTAAAAAGCTGCTCTAAGCGATGTTGGGTGATGTCACTTCTTGTTGACGTTCAAAGTATTTTCAAACAAAACGGAGGCTAGCTCGCCCCTCCCTCCTCCTCATCCCGTCCCCTCCCTTCCGTGCTTCCGCGCACTAACCCCTTCTTGTTGGTTATTGGCTGGAAGACTTTTTTATGTGTGGTGGTGCAGGTTAGCGCAGTTTGTTTCTGTTGCTGTTTGTGGAGCCTGGGCTGTCTACAGAGACTGCGGTTTTTTTTACAGTGTGTTCAGGGGACAGGCAGCTAGCAGATAGTGAGGAGATGTTTTTTTACAGTGTGTTCAGGGGACAGGCAGCTAGCACATAGTGAGGAGATGTTTTTTACAGTGTGTTCAGGGGACAGGCAGCTAGCAGATAGTGAGGAGATGTTTTTTTACAGTGTGTTCAGGGGACAGGCAGCTAGCAGATAGTGAGGAGATGTTTTTTTACAGTGTGTTCAAGGGACAGGCAGCTAGCAGATAGTGAGGAGATGTTTTTTTACAGTGTGTTCAAGGGACAGGCAGCTAGCAGATAGTGAGGAGATGTTTTTTTACAGTGTGTTCAGGGGACAGGCAGCTAGCAGATAGTGAGGAGATGTTTGCTGTATGTGACAAAAAAATGTTGTAGCCTAAAAAATGCGTGACATCGCTTAGAGCACCTTTAAGCAAGTATTTACTAAATTAGAAACTTTCAACATAATACACATTAAAAGATGAAGCAGAGGGAAAGACACCGAGCTGTGTTTAATTCATTAACTTTATTGGTTATTAGGCAAATAAAAAGCTGATATAGATAATCTCTATTTTAGACCGAGCCTAGACTCGTCCCTTGATTCACCTTTACGCTGGCGTTCCAGTCCTCGGCAAACTGGTGGTCGGGGAAGTCGGCGGGCAGGCTGAGCTGGGTCCGGACCTGCGCCAGGTACTGAGGGAACGTCGGGTTGCTCAGCAGGTGAATCTGACGGTGGGAGAACCGCGACTTCACCCGCTTCTCCAGCAGCTCCAGGACATCCTGCGTGAAAAGGAACCACGGCGCCAAAATGTTTCAGTGAACCACCAACCAGCAGTACCATCTCGTATCATCTTGTAGTTGGACTTCTTTAGCTATAAGTTTTGTCTTTAAAACTTTTTGAGTGCAAGTTACTTATTATCTGCTCTAGCCTTTCCAACGCTTCAGACACAGATATGGTGATAATAATGCTACAAAATGATTGACGCCAAGTGTGCCCATAGCCTAACTGTAGCCTTAGCGAGGCTCACCAGTCGGCAGGTAATGCCAACCACGGCGACGGGAGCCTGGGCCGACTGGGAGACGTCCAGCAGGTTGTAGAGCAGAGTCTGGTTCTTGTGGTGGGCGAAAAGGTCAAACTCCTCCAGGACGAACAACACTGGGCGGCTGCTGCTGCGATCCCCTGGACGGGAGAGAGAAGAAGGAACTGCATATATACTCTTATACTCTTAAAGGGAGACACGCCCAGGTGAATAGGAAAACACATGAACCAACAGATATCAGCATGGAAGTTCCCAGTTGATTACTGACATTAAGACAAATTGTTTTTGTATTCCAAGTTTTCTGAAATGTTTGTTTAAATATGCCCCATACTCTTCCCCTCCCTTCTTCCTTCTTTTTTTTTTTTTTTAAATATGCAAACAAGGCGTTATCTAATGCTAACTTTTGGTGAATTTAGGAGAAATTTACAGGCGAAAAATAGACAAAATGTAGTCAAATAAACATCTAAATGTGTATTTTGGATGTTTTTTTCCCCACTAGTTTGAAAGAAGACTGTTGCTATGCTAAAGCCCAACAATTGAATGGTTTTGCCTTTAGTGTCTCTCCTTAAATTAAGATACTAAATGTTCTAACCTTTCTTCAATGCCTCCAGCAGGAAAGCCAGATTCTCTGCAAAACTGCCCTGAAAAATGAAACACAAAACAGGTATTTAGAGCAGTTTTTTTATTGCATTATTTATTACAATAAAAAAAAAAAGTATTATTACTGTTGACGACGAAACTCTTTCCCGACACTTACAAACACTTTGTCACCGACGACGTTTTCCAGGTGGAGCTGCCGCGTTATCTCTTTCAGCGCTATCCTGTCGTCAGTCTGCAGGAGACCTGCAGCAAACAGGCGAGAAACGGAGCTTTGAAAGGAGTCTGTGCTCGGAGAAGATCACACAATATGCTGACGATACGTTTATCTCTGGTTCCTGTATGAAACCCTGGAAGAATATCTTCCGTGGCCACAAGCAAGAACAAATCCGCAAATTAGAAAAATCTCACAAAATGTCTTCATATTTAGATCCTTAAATTCGGAATAAATAACCAAATGGTTGCGTCCAAAATCTCCTCCTCTGCATGCAAACTATCGTTCAACGTACTTTTGTGTAAATAGACAGTAGTGTGCACTGAGCTGTAACTTTCAATGTCACTTCCAGAGAGCCTCCTCATCGCTTGGAGACGCGTAACCATGGTAACCCCTGCCGACCTCCGCTCTGGCGGCATCGCCAGATAACGCTTCAATTACTGAAAGAGGAAAGCAGCTAGACCAACAGTCGCGGGTGACAAAATCACTGATTTTTTTTTTTGGTTTAATTTTTATTGTTTTTTTTGGGGCATTTCTGCCTTCATTGGATAGGAAAGCTGAGATATGAAAGGGGAGAGAGAGAGGGGAAGACATGCAGGAAAACCATCACAGGTCAGACTCGAACCCTGGACCTTCTGCGTCGAGGAATAAACCTCTGCATATGTGCGCCCGCTCTACCAACTGAGATAACCGGCCACAGACAAAATCATCAACATCAACAATCATAAAAAAACTCCTTTCTGGAAGGACTGATTAGAGATTTATCGACGTTACAAAGCTCCTCGGTTTCTGTCAGTTTGTCTGTTATGAACGTCGTCGTTACTACCGCATTGCATTGTGGGATATAATGCTGGCATAGTGTCCAGTGTTTGCATACTGTAATATTTAACCGGAAATAGTACGGAATTCATGTACTATTTACATTGTACTAGTGATTTCAAATCACTTATGGTGTGTAGGCGGCTTTAGTGTGAAATTGCGGAAGCAGCCCATGTGTGGAGGAGACCTGGAGCCTGTACCGTTGAGATGAACCTGGAGCAGGTTTTTTTGGGCTTCTTTCTCCTCTAGCAGGTCTCTCAGCACACACTTCAGGAGCTGCAGACCCCCCCAAAAAAAAACACAGACACCATCAGACAATACAACCCTCCAAGGATTTAAACACACTTCCAACACAATTCATCATCTTCCCAACCATTTTTTTTTTTTTTTACACATGAGCCCATTTAAAGCATGTGTTGTGGCTGCGGGGGCTCACCATCGTTTTCCCCACCCCCCTGGGGCCGACGATTAGCACCGAGTTACTCTCCCCGTGGACGGCCGTCCGTTTCAGCAGCTCCAGGAGGTGTCTGGAAAACACAGGGTTTTAGACTACAAATACCCATAATGTTCTTCCAGTTGTGGGAAATAATGAGTTCAACAGTTAAAAGAGAAATGTCTTGTCTCTTTGTCCTACTTAGTCAGTAACGGCTCCATCTAATCAGCGGCGGAAGAAGAAGTATTCTAATCATCTAATCATCTCAGCTGGACTTGTAGCCATTATATTGTTGGCTAGTTTACTTAAGAATCAAACATCAGATTTTATAAACTACATGTGTTCTGTGTGCAGAAATCTTAAGTGTAAAATAACTAGTAACTAAAGCTGTAACAGATGAATGTAGTGGAGTAAAAAGTACAATATTTCTCTCTGAAATGTAGTGGAGTAGAAGTAGAAAGTGGCATGAAAAGAAAAAGACTCAAGTACAGTACAAGTACCTCAACATTTGGACTGAAGTACAGTACTGGAGTACATGTACTTAGTTACATTTCACCGCTGGACCAAGGATACATCTTTTAGTTATATATCACTGTAATGTGACCCAGATAATGTAGTCACACAGCTGAAGTAAACCACGCCTATTTTTGAGACAATGAATTGAACAGCAGAATTTTGGAATTGTTACAGCTCTAGATGTCCGTGTTGTGTTCGAGTCAGCTGGGAAACTGGTGCATTTCCAGCCTCCCAACTGGGCCGGTGCTGTCAGCCAGGTAAAGACTGAACTGGGTCACTGAGACTCACACTGTGTCCCAGATCGTCTCTTCATTACAGATGACAAAACCTGCTACAAAGTTCTATTAAATTGATTATGGGACTTTTATATTCATCTCGATCTAACTTCACCGTATCACTCTCAAGAAGATTTTTCTTCACAGTAACAAATGACTACGTTTTTTTAACATTTGACATGTAATTTCCAAAACCATTCAAGACCTTTAAGTGGCCTAAATATTTACCTAAACTAGAACTGAAACAATTAATTGATTAGTTTGATCCACTAAAAAAATAATCAATAATTTTGATAATCGGTAAATAGTTTTCAGTAATTTTTCAGCAGAAAACTCCCAAAATTATATGATTTCAGTTTTTCAATGTGAGGATTTCTGGCTTTTCTTTGTTTAATGTAAATCTTCAGTGTATATTTTGGGGGTTTTGACCTGTTGTTTTGACAGAAAAAGGCCATTTAAAGATGGCAACTTGGGCTTTGAGGAATTCTTTATCAGCACTGTCAGCTATTTTCTGAGACTTTATGGACCAAACAAGTAAACGAGGGGCTATAATAACAAGAAAATAATGAAATATGTTTAGGCTTTTTAGCCAATTTTGATGAAATGAACGTACTTGTGTTGAGCTTCCAGCCCCTCCGGCCTGTCAGGGAGCTGCTGATGGCAAAACCGCTCCCTTAAAATCTCCTGAACCTGAAAATTAAAATAAATAAAGACATTTCAGTGAAACAATATCACAAACAAATTAGAAGAGAATAAGTCAAACTGGCTGATGCAAACCTGTGAGATGCATTCTCCTATTAGCAGATGATCCTCTTGTATCTTCCTCTTACTCATGGTGCTGGGACTCTCGACTGCAAAACACGTTCATTGGGTTAAAATGCAAGACATTTGGGGTTCCCAAAGAATGTGCTGCAGGGGTCTTCAAGGGTCCTTTATGACATCCCATGAAAATGAAAACTACTAATCTCATGTTGATGTAAAACATTTGAAATTGCAGTTATGTGTCCATTAAATGCACTAACATTGGGGCATCGACAGCCTTAGCCCTGACAGCAGACTTCGTCTTGGACGTTGACAAGTTGACGCCAAACTCCAATACAGTTTTCGTCGCAAAAAAAACTATGACCTCGTTTGTAACATAGGTGCATGAATGCTGTAACGTGAGATAAGATCTTAAATAAATGAGGGCAAATCACCATTCAATTCGGCATACAGTTGATGCAATAAGAAACATCTATTTAAATACAAATGTCCACTTTAATAACTGCCTCGAATGTGTGTTTACAATGTAGCCTGAATCATTAAAACACGAATCCCTGAAGCTTTAGTGTATGATATGTACGCCGAATTATAAAGTGACTCGTACATGTTCAGAAGCGGTCGCAAGTTGTATTCAATATTGAGTTCATATTTGCTGGAAAGCAGTGAGTTACTAATGTGTTACAATTTACGAATGGAGTTTGGTATCACTTTCTCTCCACGCTGAACTAAACGTCAGGGCTTTTTAGCTGCACGCTAAAAAAGAAAAGAAAAGAGGCAAACAGCAGCAGTCCGCTTTAGATAGGAAGGATTACTTTGACTATGGAAGTAACTAACATTAACGTTAGTTTGTCTAGCAATGTATACACACATCAAATAATAACGAGACATACATGGGAAAACAACTGTAATTCACCTACTGAGTCTCGATCTTCGCGGGAATATACTGCTCTGCCAGCGATGACGACTTCCTGCTTTGACGGATTCTCCGGCACTGATTGGCTGAGGCTGAGAATAGAAATGCACTGTCACATAACATACAGTAGACTAGAGTATATTGATGATCACATTCAGGCTCAATTTACATCACTTTTGGGGAAAATGTGTTGTTTGGATTCACTCAAAATTATTGATTATGTTCAGAGTATTATGTGTAAAATGTACTCATTATTTTAACCACATTTTATTTACATAAATCTAAAAAAAAGTTTATTTTGTTTTCCATATATGATTGTACAAACGAAAAAGCTGTTAAATATATATGACCTCTGTAAGCTTTACAAACTATTTATTGGATTGGACATGATTGGATTGTTTTGGTAATATTATCTTTTGGGTTAACCTTGTAGACTCAAAGAAGTACACAAGATGTTAAAGGCTATCCATGTTTGTGAATAAAGATTGTTTAAATACAAATCAAATACTGGCAGCCAATCACAATTACCCAATAATAATAATAATAATAATAATACATAATACATAAATAGAAAAGGTCAAGCATTGAGTATTTCAGCAATTTCGTCATCATTTGGACACAGTTGTGTAGTTAATGAAAGTATTACTATATATTTATATACTTAGGCTACTTTGTATAGCCTATTTTAATCAAGTAGGAATGTCAAACTAATTTTAAAATGTGAAAACAATTTTTTTTTAACCCAAAGTCCACTTTAAATGTTTTTTTCCGGAGCTTTCAACCCCATCTCACAGTCTTCATCAGCGGGTTGGTGTTTGACATTTTTGGCAATAGAAAAAGTTATAAAAAGTATGGCTTTTTTCAGAAATAACACGGATAGTTCCATACACGAAACTGCTGTGATTATGCATCAACATGCGGGGGGGGGGTTTTAACTCAAAATTAGGCATACTTTAATAGAAAAGAGGTTTACTGAACATGAATTACAAACATAAGTGTAAAATTGTAATTGTAATTTATTTCTTTGAACAGGGACAGTGCACAAAAAAAACAAACAGAATGATGAAAAGAAAAGATGTCTTGTGCCAGGTTTTGGCAAATTGCTAGTTTCCGCCCGTAGTCCCTGGGACTACTAGCGGTGATAAGTTGGAATGACGTTGGCTTAGAAGATGTATACTTTATGCTTTATAAAAACAGGAAAAACAGACACTGATTGCCCAAAACAGAGGCAATTAAATGGTTTAAATGTAATGCCATAACTGTCACCACTGCTCTGACTTTGATCAAATAAGAAGGGATGATTCATAACAGCTTTCACTCACTCACAACGATGATGAAGTTCTGGAGATACTTATAATCTTCCTGTGGCTCACAATAAAACCACCAGATATCTCGCAGATCGTCTCCCAGGCTCCGCTCCCATTTGAGCCTGTCACATTATTCTAAAATACGGCTCTCCGCTCACACATTCAGCTCTGTGTTTGCCCTTAAAAATACATGAGACGGCCCTTTTTTACAGCAGCCATACACTGAATTAATTTAACGTCTCCTTAAGTTTGACCTTCAGTCAACATTCAAAACATTTGCATCCAGAGCTGCATCCTCCTTTTCATCCTCCAGATGACTCAACTCCTCCATCTCTGAGCTTTCGTGACCTTTATTTACTCTGGGAAATTCTTTTTTGTGAGCATCTGTTTTTGCTTCAGTAGCCTAATACCACTATGTTTTACACACTTAAATACAGTCTTAAATGACCACAATGCAACAGGTGCCTTGCTGAAAATTATGATTATTTATTATGATGTCTTTTCTGCAATAATTCGACAAGCTAGTCTGCTAATTTGCTTCTCTAAAAGTATCACCATGTTCCTGGAAAGCACACGTGTCAAACTCGAGGCCCGCGGGCCAAATCCGGCCCCTCGCAGATTTTGATCCGGCCGACTGGCCCGCATATATGAATTTAGGTTCACAATTTTTTTTTTGGCCCACCTAGTTTTTGTTGCTTTTTCTGAAGTTTTTGTCACTTTTGCAGATGCTTTTGGCTCTTTTTTTCCACGTTTTTTTCCAATGTTTTGTCGCCTTTTTTGTCGTTTTGTTGCTTTTTCCGACCTTTTTTTGACACTTTTTTTCTTTGATGGCTAAGTTACATTTTCCTTAGTCTATATTGGCGACGTTCCATTTCCGCGATTGCTCCGGTGCCGCCGGAAATTGCGCCGGATGTCCCTCTTTCCGGCCGGATGTCCGTCCCCTTCCTCTGTCTTTGTGTTGGCGTTCTAACCTCCGGTGGATTTGTGAGGACTATGGTTAACTGCTCCTCAGATCTCTGCAGGGTAAATCCAGACAGCTAGCTAGACTATCTGTCCAATCTGAGCTTTCTGTTGCACGACTAAAACTACTTTTGAACGTACACATGTTCCACCAAAACAAGTTCCTTCCTGAGACTATTTAGCAGAGGCACTGTGGCTCCGTCCGGAGCTTAGTGCCACCCAA
>NC_050196.1:1382042-1467042 GCF_008315115.2 Sander lucioperca | reverse complement strand
TGCACATATCTGTATTATTCTAAATTGAGTGTAAATGTGTTTGTAAAATTGTAAATTCTCATATTGTGTGTGTGTATGTGGCATTTTCCTGGAAATCAAATACCAGACACCTACTAGGGCTGCACAATATATCGTTTTTAAAAAAACCTTTTTATCGGCATCGCAATGTCAACTGCCGCAATACACATATCACGAAAGACACTACAAGATTTTTTGTTAGTTGAAAGAAAATATTAGCAGAAAACTGCACTTTAAAATGTAACTGTCTCTTTTTAGTGGTGACTTTTATATTCAAATCGATGTTCAATTTGTTCAATAAAAGAAAGTTGGAAATGGTTTCCTTTCATTTGTTTGAAATTCAACAAGCAGTGTGTTGTAATTTAGCAGAACACAGGTTTATTATTTATCGCACGTAATCGTTATCACGATATTCTACAACATTGCAACGTCGCATATCGCATATTTTCCTCATATCGTGCAGGCCTATCACCTACCTTATGTAATTACAGAATGCTTGTGGAAAAGCCCTAACTTACCTATAATTACTTCAGGTGAAACATGAATGTAATATTAGTATTAATTTGCTAATTCACACTGCTTCTAATGCTTTTTTTTACCCTTCCAGAAATAATATTCAAGGGTGACCATAAAATATCTGTAATTCTGTACCCTTTTTAGCATCGACCATCAGCAGCTTTAATGTAGAAATGATTTGTATTTGTCAAACAAGTGACACACATATATTTGACCAACAACAGGAGCCCCTGGAGGCCCCCAGACCCCTCTGTGGTTGCCATGACTGAAAACTGCAGCTCTGTGTGAGTCACCCCACCCACACATCCAGTTGCTCCTCCTTCATTTCATAATTTTATTCGCAACTTTTACAATGCAGAGCTTATGTATCTGAGCTATTATTTGATGGTAACGTGCATCACCTCTCCCATCTGCTGGCTGCTCCTGCCACGCATGCGCAGTGCGGCTCTCCATCATTTCCAATATTCCAGTGTAGGAGAACCAGCAGAGGCAGAGAACTAATGGGTAGGCTTCTTATTCTTATTTTCTAAAGGTCAGAAACGCACTGCTGCTCGCCAATTTCACTGTTTCAGTGCCGGTATGCGTTCGCTGGGGTGCCCCGGTAAGAACGGACTGTTTACGATTTGATTTGACGCAGACAGAAACGTTAGTGCCTGAAAAGCGTCTCTCTTCTTCTTCTTCGCTCTCTCTGAGCAAACGGCTGTTAGCTAGCATGCTAAGCTAACCCGTGCTAACTCGGCCTGGCTCCGGCCTTGCCTGGCTCGAAACCTAACGCGGGCCTAGCAGCTTTTTTTACTTCGACAATTTGAAGTCCTAATCTGCGTTGCGGGTCCTCGACGTGCACGACCCCGGTTACGGTTCGCCAATTAAATGCTAAAACGTTTATTAGCGTTTAATTCATTTTCGTTACAACAAGCTAATGGTAGCTAGACAGCTGACGCTTGGAATGCTAACTCCCAGCTAGTTCAGATGCTGTGTCCAATGCATCAAAAAGCAGGCAGACAAGACTGATTTCGCTTGTTGACACGGCCACTTTTTTAACGCGGAGGCCCACAGCCGATGGAGCTTCAGCTGCACGTCTCGCCCTGTGATAAACTAAACCTCATTTAACGCCACACGGTTGTCGCTAAAAGGTTAATAAAGCAACACTTGGCACTGTTGATAGACAGTCTTTTAATGTTCACCAAGCTAATTGGCTATTAGCTGGTTGCTTTGGTAGTGTACACAAGCGGTTGTCATGTTCTCCAGTTTAGGGAAACTTGTGTAGCTGTCAACTTTTGAAGGCTGCTGCAGGACAATATGGCTAATTTACCACTAAAGCTGTCCTAAGCCAACTCCACGGGGTTACAGCTAAATTTACATGCTAGGTTGATGGATTTAATCTAGTCTGGAAGAGCAGTGGTAGATTGTGCTTCAGTGAGAGGATAGCAGGGCAAACTGCTGTACCATTTTGGTGTTGCACAGTTTGTCCTTTTCATTTTTACCGTGCCCAGGATTTTTTTGTATTACTAGGCTACTATTATACTCCATAAACAGTACATGCTTTGTGCAGGTAACTTGCACGGCTACCTATTCCCCACTCTTTGCTTGATTTGACAACATAACTCAGAATCAGAATGAGGTTTATTGCCAAAGTAAGTTATCTCTTGCATGGAATTGGCCTTGTTGTGTTTGGAGCATACGCTAAACACATGAAAATGGAATAGCAATAGAGTCAAGAACCTAAATATATTACAGTTAAAAATATGTACAATGTGACTGTTTTTGGACAGGGTGTGCAAAATATTAATCTGGATGTGCAAAAGTTCAGTGTATATCAGTGTTTCCCTCAAGAAAATGTGATGTTTTTTAATGAAAAAAGAAATGCAATTTGACATAATTTTGGAACATTATTATTACCATTTGTGTGTGTAAAACGTTGAAAAAGCTAGAGCAGATAATAGATGAATAACTCTCAAAAAAGTTAAAGGCAAAACTTGCTAAAAAAGTCCACAGGGGACCAATACCAATCATTAGATCCAAGTATCTGAGTGACATTTAGTTTGTTTTGTTGCTTACAATGATTGCATTCGGCTTGGGTGCTGCACCTGAGTCTTATAATGGAAGGGAAAACCCTGTATATAATATGCACAGTGGTCAGGGATAATTGTCCAGGATGTGTGTTAATATAACGAGTAGTGACTGTGGGTGGGGGGTTATGAGTCTGTCAGTGGGGGTCCCGGGCCTTCCATGGGCCCTTTTTTATGGGGCTACAGCAAGATTTAAATGCTAGGTTGAGAATTAATGGATTTAATCTAGTCTGAAAGAGCAGTGGTAGATGTCTTTTTGCGTCAGTGAGAGGAGAGCAGGGCATACTGCTGTACCATTTGTACAAGGATTTTACTCCATAAACATGCTTTGTGCAGGTTACATTGCACTACTAGCTCCCCCCCCCCCCCCTCTTGCTTTATTTGACAACATATGACAGACCCTGTTCTCTTGGCACTAAATGCATTTTTTTTGGACGTCCAATCACAAGTGGACATTTCTAAATGCAGATAGAAATGCACCAGGGATCCATGCTCAGAAGTGGTCAGGGACATTTGTGACCATAAACATGCCGCGGACTGCCTAATCAACCTTTTATATTGAGCATATTACATGATAAATCTCCCAAAACACTGTCTATGTTCAAGGTAGGGCCGGGAGGCAATATATCAATATTATATCAACATCAATATATGAGGCTAGATATCGTCTTAGATTTTGGATATCGTGTCTTTTCCAGGATTTAAAGGCTGCATTACAGTAAAGTACTTAGTCTTTGTATCCACATTATTGGTGATTATTTATCTCATTGTGTAAATATTTTGTGAAATAGTCAACCCAACAATATCGTCGCAATATCGACATCGATATTTGATTTTCTCCATATCGCCCACCCCTAGTTCAAGGTGAAAAATAATAGCACTGTACTGCACTAGTAATCCTCTAATTAACGTGTGTGGCTGAACACAAATTAGCACTCCTAACAGATAATGATCCAATATGAGTCTGAGATAAATGCAGATTCTCGGTGTAGATCAGCTGGATCTAAACACGGTCTTTATCTGTATTTAACATACATAATGTTAAGCTACCGTCTCTGTTTACAGCAGCAGTGTCCCCGCTGTCTCAAAGTGCAGCGAGTCTCCTCTCTGTGTCTTTAGCTGCAGACTGTTTATCTACGTCTGTAGGTTGTACAAATTGAGCCTATGTTCCCTCGATTCTGCAGGTCTGAAAAAGAGCCATCCTCTCTCTGTTATCGCTTCTAAATTGCTTCATTCATTTGGCACTAGTAGAAGAATTAAAGCCTCTAGTTGGTACAGAGCGTGGTGTTACTACAGTCCAAATGCTGGTAAACGTTTGTCGTATTCTCCTACAGCCATCATTTACATCTCTTCTGATCTGAATCACGACTTGCGAATAAAGTTAACCAGGTTCTGCTGTATCGGCTTGAGGGTTGGGCGATTCTGATTCCAATTCTGATTCTTCCTTTCGATTCCGGTTCTTATAGATAATCGGTTCAGATTCTTTGAGGAGTGGAGTTGAAATGGGTCACATGCTTATTTCACAGACAATTTTCTGAATATAAATATCGCAATGTCAGCTGGTGCAATAAACGCATCGCGAGAGGCTGCGACATGTCCCAAAACGCACAGAGATTTTTTTTGTGTTGGTTGAAAGAAAATATCAGCAGAAAACTGCACTTTAAAATGTAACTTTCTTTTTTTAGTGCTGCCTTTTTATATTCAATTCAATGTTCAATTTGTTCCATAAAAGAAAGTTGGAAATGATTTCCTTTCATTTGTTTTAAGTCCAACTAGCAGTGTTGTATTTTAGCAGAATACTGAAAGTAGCAGAACTGAATACGCTTTAATATCGGTTTATTTATCGCATATTTTCCTCATATTGTGCGGCCCTAGTTTCACTGTAACATAACAAATTAAAACTACTTTAATGATACAGGACACGACGGAAAGAAAACCTACCTTTTGACCATGTAATGAGATGCACATAAGCTACTTTGTCTGATGGTATTCTTTAATATTTGGACATTGAGAGAGAGAGAGAGCAGCCGCCATCCTTAATGGACTGCAAATTCAGTTACTCAAGAACCTTTGGCTGCAGTTCCACTTTTCATTTTGATGCGTTTTCTTATCTAACACATTTTTTTTCTTCCTTTCTTTCTGAGACTGCATTGCTGTAAGTCTCATGTGGCTGTATTTATGTCTTTTTTTTGCCATTAACTCTTGTTCCATTGTGCTTGTATGAAGTTTTTGCAGCAGGATTGAGTCCAAACTGTGTAGAATTCCCCATCACCTGCAAACGCAGTTTTGTGCCAAAATCTGTTATTCCCCCCCCACAAAATATGCAGACCGAACAAAGATATATAAATCATATCACATCCATACAGGGATAGTAATATACAGCTGTTAAAACGTAATAAAATATATGACACACTGGTATCGGATTGGTACTCAGTGTCGGCCGATATGCAAGTTTGGGTTTCGGCATCGGGAAGCAAAAAATGGTATCGGACGATCTTTATTATTTGATATAAGGGCATTCCTCTCTTAACATCATTTGTGATGGCAAAACAGCACATGCTAAGGGAAAAAAAGAGTATATAGGATTACATGTAGTGTCCACTTGATACAGCCACACAATTTCCCGTCTTTCTTCTAGCAGTGATTGCAGAGCGTCTTGAAATGATTGTATCTTCACTTTGCCTGAACACGGACAAATACATAAACAGGTAACACAAAGACAGGTATGTAGACACATAGAAACAACCACATTTACATCGACGACACCAGATCTATACGAAGTCAGCGAGATAGCAGGGGTTTCCCCAGAAAAGCTGTTTAGCCCAGTGCAGACTGATCTCAATAAGTGGCGTATCTATGACACGCCAGTTCGTATGCCATTATTGGCGTGTTATCAAGACGCATACTCGCTTTTTAGCGTGTTTATCAACGCCGTTTGGCCTCCGTTGACTTACATTACCTTGCGATTGCGTGTGAATTTACGCCGTAGCCAGTATTATGAAAGCCCGAAAATCCGCGTAGGGAGGTTGGTCGGGGTGTGGGATGGGTCACACACAGGACTTTCACCCAGGAGACCGGGGATCGTGTCCCGCGTGTCACGTTTCCTAAACCCAACCGCCGCTTTCTTCTTTTCCTAAACCCAACCCCGTTATTGTTTTCTTAAACCCAACCGTCCGAAAAGCAATTATGCGTCTTGATAACACGCCAAAATGGCATACGAATTGGCTTGTCATACACGCGCCACTTATTGAGATCAGTCTGATACGGCGTAGACATACACGCGTGTTTACGCGAAGTCATGATGTGACGTTGCCCAGTGGCAAGTGTCTTTTTTTTTTTTTTTTTTTTGACGAGGGCCCGGCTGGGGCCAGTCACAGACTGATAGGAGCATTAATGTAGAGCCCAGTAGTTTCTGTGATGACAGAATAATCGAAAGAAAGAGAGCCGATTCACGCACGCTTCTGGGACGCGGCGTGACACAGCTGGTGGATTATCAAGCATTGACTTGAATGGCCGCGATTTCTCGCGGCGGCGCGGACGTGCCCGGTGGAAATTAGGGGTTGGGAGTTCCTGTATCTGCGGCCCGATGATAGCGATGTAAAGTGTGGACATAGAGGGTGATTGGGGTCATTGACAATGGTGAGGGCAAGGTGTGTGATGGCTACATCGTTCAGGTCTGAGCGCACACTGTGATAGCGATGTGCGCTCATCAAGCTTGATGCATCTTTGGACTGTCTTTTAAAAGTCATTTTGAAGAGCTGTTGTTGGATCTAAGCCGCCTGGAAATATTTGAAAGGTTATTGTTTCCAACCTAAATGCCATTCCACGTATTGAGCGACTCAACAGCAGTATAACATGTAAATGTGAAGTCTTTAAATGTAACGTTTCTACTACGTGTCATGTGAATGTAAACGTGAATTGTTGAACAATACATTGTACAGGTATAGGTCAATATATCGTAATATCGAAATATATTGTCTTTTGTTTGTCTTAAACTGCCAAAAAAAAGTCCCTCAGATATAGATGTGGCTGTAGATACAAATCGCAGTTCTTGTGTCCCCCACGTGGTACATCCATAGCTGCCGTAACCCCCACATGTACATGTAGGTACATTTTTGAGTGTCTTGAGTTTTGGACGGACCGCCTTTTACTGCAAAGAAACCACACGAAAGCCTTATGTCACTTTTAGGTAAAAGAAAATCCACCTTAAAATGTTTCCAGCAGGGCTGCACAATATGAGGAAAATATGCGGTAATGATGTTGAATATTGCTATAAAGATATTTTGCGTTAAATAACCAGATATTAAAGTGTACCCATTTCTGCTGCTTTCAGTATTCTGCTAAAATACAACAAACTGCTTGTTGAAATTAAAACAAATGAAAGGAAGGAAATCATTTCCAACTTTTTTTTTTCTTGAACAAATTGAACATTGAATTGAACATAAAAGGTAGCACTAAAACAAGAGTTGGCCTACATTTTAAAGTGCAGTTTCCTGCTGATGTTTCCTTATAACTAACTCGAAAAATCCCTGAGTGTCTTCGGTGTTATGTCCGATGCTTTCGCGATGTGTTTATTGCGCCAGTTGATATTGTGATGACGTTTTACTGTGCAGCCCTAGTTTCTAGTGCAGTAATAATTTAATTCGTGCCCTTTTTGGGTAGTCTTTTATGTACCCACAATGTCCTGAGTTTGACCCCCCTCTCAGTCTGTCTGTCTGCCTCTTTCTTGTTGCTGTGAACAATAAATGCGGAAAAGGCCAAAAACATAATCTTAAAAAGACATCGGCCTGCAGTAGAAGGTTACAGATTAGCAGGTACCGTATGTAATTTGGACACGGTAGTTCGTGAGAGTCAGGAAAATGGCGGGGAGAGATGGGCAGTAAAATGATGACAGCTGAGATTTAAATTGTGTGCTTTCACATTAGCAAGGTGGCAGCTTTGCCAAAAGGTTATGATGAAAACACGTGGCTGTGGCACCAGTGTCACTTTTAATCAAATTGTCTTTGGTTTGAATCTGGTCCAGGACTTTTGGCTGCACGTCACTCTCCTCTCCTTACCCCTGGCCGTCTGTTTCTGATTCCAGCAAACAACAAAAGACAAACATACCAAATCGAAAACTTTAAAAATAGAGGTTAAACAAGTGTCACAGCCGGAGGCATCCTCAAACAGCGATTCTGCACTGAGCACAAAAATTAGTTTTCTCCTTCCAATGTGAACACAACAATAGAAATGATGTGTTCTCTGTTACCTCTGCATTTTCCAAACAGGGAGCTATAGGGAAATTTTAACGATGTGGTGGTTTCTCTGATAGGACACTACGCACCTCCCCTGAGATTACGAGGTGCGACTGTTGCTGTGCGTATTTCCAGATAAATGGCATACGTTTAACTGCCGCCTCATTTTTACTGTGCCACGGGTAGCGCTACCCTCCTTACCTCTCTCTCTCTCTCTCTCTCTCTCTCTCTCTCTCTCTCTCTCTCTCTCTCTCTCTCTCTCTCTCTCTCTCTCTCTTCCGCTTCGGTAGTGTCACTGGGTTCGGTCTCAGCAGCTCACAGGGCAGTTATGAGTCAGCAACACCGGCGGCTGAGAAGAGGCTTTGCATGGTGCTCCGTCACTCACACACTGCGTTCAGCCCGATTTACCAGCTTTGACGGGCTTCTACCAGTGTTTGAAATGCACTGTTTCACAGAGGGGGGAAATACTGCCAGTGTTGCTGCGTTAAAAACTACAATAGATTTTTTTTTTTTTTGTATGTCCATGTCATCTAAATTGGTAAGAACTAGGGCTGCACGATATGAGGAAAATATGCGATACCGTTGTTAAATATGGCGATAAACGATATTATTTGCGATAAATAACCTGATATTAAAGTGTTCTCAGTTCGGCTGCTTTCAGTATTCTGCTAAAATACAACAAACTGCTCGTTGAATTTAATTCAAATGAGAGGAAATCATTTCCAACTTTCTTTTATTGAACCAATTGAACATTGGCTATAAAAGGCAACACTAAAAAAAGAATGAAAGTTACATTTTAAAGTGCAGTTTTCTGCTGATATTTTCTTTCAACGAACACAGAAAAATCGGGCTATCTTCCGTGATATCTCGCAGCCTTTTGCAATGTTTTTATTATACCAGTTGATATCGCGATGACGATATAAAAAATGATATATTGTGCAGCCCTAGTAAGAACAATTTTTATGTAAATCCTGCATTATTTGCACCATGAGATGAGAAGCATTTTTAATATTGTTTGCAGATATCCTGAGCTGATCTGCAACGTTGTTATTTGGGCCGATTGAGACGGGCGTTCAGACGGAAAACGGCGTTAAAACAACATAAAGAGCTGTCATTTTGCATTTTGTCCTTCAATAGGACAATGGAAATAGTTGGTTGTAAATGAAAACGCCGGCGTCAAAAACTTTTGCTCATGCAATGCAAATAGATCACATTCCCCATTAATTCATGTGCATTCCTCTTCTGTTCTGCCCTCACAGGAACCATGGGAATACCACTACCCAACTGCGTTTGGGAACCAATATGTTGAACTCACTCTTCTTGTCCGACTGAGGGACTGTATCCTGGCCGGCAAAAGACAAATGGTAAAAAATTAATAATAAAAGACTTTCCTGTGACATACAGCGACCCCTGATCCCCACTTTTTCAGCCAAAGCATCTTCCCCGAGTCGGATGGCTCCGAGTGACAAGATGCAGTAATGGAAGTCCACGCCCCATTCAGCACTGAAGCCATGAAGCAGCTGAAAGGGTAGGGTCTGCTGTGAGCTCGCCTCACCCTACCCAACCGCCCGCCCCGTCAGCTCTACCTGAGAGAGTCCCACGTTGAAGCGTAATCCTGCACCTCTACCCAATCTCCGTAACCCCCCCACCACCCTCCCAGCTTTGGAAGACGAACATGACGCGCATTGCAAAGACGCTGGTTGATGTCTGATATACATACCTCTGAGGTGTTGAGCGTAAAACCAGTGGAGCAATGAATGGCGGAAAGGACTGTGAGGCGGGAGATGAGAGGCAGGCCATCCCTGTCCAGGTCCCCATTGGCTGGCAGCGCAAGGCAGAGCACGGTGGCGGGGTGCTTTACATGAGGTAAGAAAAAGAACAATGAATTCGTTGAGTAATCTGCTGATTATTTTCGCAATTGTTTGGTTTCCAAAGACTAAGGTGATGTCTTCAGATTGGTTTTTGTCTCACCAACACCTAAAGATATTTGACTTAATATCAAATAAAAAAGGACTGGATGCGCTCAACTCACGGGAATACTTAGAAAGCTTTGAATGCTGGGTGCTGAATCCTAAACGCGAATAATCATGAATAAACGGACGTTTTGGGCAGCGCCCTTCCTCAGCGTGTGCACAGAAGGGTGCTGCCCGAAACGTCCGTTATGTGGCAATAAACTATCAAATTGGAGTGCTGTCCTAGTAGCTTTATTTATACTTAATATCAAATATCACAAAAAAGTAGCAAGTCAGTACATTAACACATGATCACATAATATTTTGACCAATTGTGGGTACTTAGTGAGGCTGTAAGGGTTTTAAACAAGAAAATTGGATAAAATTGTGACTTTGACAGATTTTGGCAATAAATGCCCATGCCAATAAAGCTCATTGAATTAAATTTAAGATGTAGCTATGTTATACGTGTGTGTGTAACACACACACACACACACACACACACACACACACACACACACACACACACACACACACACACACACACACACACACACACACACCTACCTACCTACCTACCTACCTACCTCTCTTTGATGTTCTCTTAATGGCTTTGCATCATTTTGATCATTTGTTATTTTAAACAGTGGTCCCAATTTCAAAGATATTTACTTAATAGTTATATAAAACAGAGACAAGAAGCAAATCCTTTAATCTGAGAAGATGGAACCAGAAATTGTTCCACATTTTTGCACAATAAATGACAAACAATATTAACAATTGTTACAATTGTAGTCAGATTCATCAACTGATTGTTTCATCTCTAGTGCATAATGTGGCCCACCTAGGTGAGCTTAATTTTATTTCATGCTTGTTTACTGTCCACATATGTTTGGATCTTTAAAGCAAGCTTCATTCTTTCTGTGTATGTGAGGGTCCACATTGGTGGACGTAAATGTCGTCATCCACCCATGACTGCAAGGGTCCATGAGGACCCCTAGGTGGACGTCCTTGTGCAGCCCAAAATTTGTGGCACGCAGACTGTACGCATAGCAAGCGCAGCCAACTACGCACGCTCCATCTCTTGGATGGGGAAGGCGGATTGTATAGCGTAATTTATGGTTCTGTGGAGGCTCCACGCAGAGCCGTAGCCTACGTAAGTGGCCTGAAGTTTATACTTGTGCGTCGATCTCTTTAAAAAAATAGCAGGGCCAGCACGTGTGTGCACGGGGAGTGTGTGGTAGAGCGTCTCCCCTGTTCTATGTGACCACGGATGGAAATCTATAGCAGGAAAAGTTAACCCTCTCCTTGATTTCATATTGTTTATGGAGAAGGAGAACCCGGAAATGAGTCGGGGGGGGGGGGGAATGCAACGCTACCAAGCCACGGCCGAGAAACGTTCGTCGCCGCGAGGTGTAGTTCCATTTTTCGATTCTACAGCAGGTGAACCGATACATGGTGACTTTGATGGTCTGGCTTGTTGTGTGGAGTCATGGTTATTCCCCCAAGTGAAGCTGCAGCGTATTTGGCATCTAGTATCTGTAAAAAAAAATCTCTTAAACATATTGTTCTTTGGGAGGCTGCTGGTAACATTGCAATAAGCGATCCCTTGACATGTTTGTTTGGATGGGAAAATAACACTAAATTCTGATTGCGTCAGCCTCTAGTTAGGAAACCGTCATTTGTTTACAAAATGCACTCAGCTTGTGCAACAGGAACTTTGACTAATGAGTTGGATCTTTTACCAGTCAACATTATGTCATGTAGACGGGAAGTTAGTGTCCTTCCCGACACGTGAACACCAGCACGTTTATTTACCAGCCACAATGAACTAAAGCAGTTGGCTGGTGTCAGGTTTATTTTGGGCGTTGGAAAGAATCCTGTCTACTTCTGTGACCGTGGCCTGATACTGTCATCCCACACTTGTATTTGCTCATGTTCTTTTTACATTTAAAGTGTACATTTACTTCAGGGATGTGCAACTGTAGGTCGTCACAGAAGATAGTTTCACCGCGGCTTTGACTGATGATTCGGTCACCGGCTGGTTCGTCAACGTATCAGTGTTTGATAGGTTCAACCAATGGTACATACTGTTCTTCTTTCAGTTCAAGTTTGAAATGTTGCGCTTGATGTTTTTTTCAGATTCTCCCAACTTTATTGGGCACAAAACTCCCTCTTATTTCTCATGTGTTAAAACTGCTTCACTGCAGCTGTGATCACATTCCTAATGTTTACTTTTAGTCATTCTCCATTCAGCGTCTCCACGTCTAGGGTTGGGTACGTTCCCTTTTTTTCCCGATACTGGTACCTGCAATTAGATTTTACATTTTACACACCACACACAATAACCCCTCCCTCTCCCATCCCAAACCCGTTTCTACAACCTATTAAATCAAATAATAATTCATTTCTTCCACTGCACTGTATCTTTTATTCTTGTATTTGTATCTTATTCTATTTTAGCCTGTTCTGTTGTTGAACTGCTCTTTAATGTTTTATGTAAAGCGTTTTGAATTGCCTTGTTGCTAAAATGGGCTCTAGAAATAAACTTGCCTTGCCTTACAACCTCCAGCCTGTCAGTCAGTCACCAGGGCATAGAGAACACTGTGGTGCCTTCCTGTCACAGGGGAAGTCTAATGTTAACCATACCGCGACCGCTTTCGCCTCGCCATTATATACGCTGTCTCTGTGGAGTTTTGAAAAGTGTAACCGCACTCGCACCCGCTTTACCGGCATTGCCGTGACTCACTGTGACTTTAACAAACTGCTGAGTCAATGTTGTTTCACTGTAGACGGAATACAGTTTCATGGACAGGCTCCTCCGTCTTCATAGGTACTGAACATGTTTTCAATTATTGTTTTTAGATCATATGGATAGAAGAATTCCGCTGTGGTGTAGCACTGAGGAGTGGGAGGATTTTACTGTTTGATTTCATGGTTGCAAGCCTGTATAACCTGCAGCAAAACCCGCCTGAAGGAGCTGCTAACCCACCTAAAAACATCGTTTGTATGTCTGTCAGTGGAGCTTGGTTTCTTTTCATCTTCAGGAACATGAGTCAGGAATAAAATTTTGGTGTGAGAACTAAACTTTTGTAATATTTCAACATACAGATGTTCACTTAAATGCCAAATATTTTCAGGAGCTTGAGTCTAAAAATGTTGAATATTTAAAAAGTGCTGTTAAGCCCAGTTCAGCCAATAGAGAAGTCATATTGTAAAGTCAGCTACAATAAAATGACCCATAATCCATTTTATTTCTGTTAGAAACTGTTAACGGAGGCACAACCTGCGCCCGCGAGCACGTACGGTGGCGCGAGCTAGAGAGTGACTGAAGAGAGGGAGCGCCTCGGACAAAGCCGCGAGTTAGAGAAATAAAACGTGTTTTCGCCGATTCATCACGAGAAATGTAACTGCAGCAAGTATCACTATGACTAACGTTATCCACATTCATATTTCGACGAAACAAATGATATATCCAGCTACAATAAGCCTGGAAGTTTTAGAACGCTGGAGACCGACGCGTTGCAAATAGCTGCAAGTTTCAGCTCTTCTCGTCACGAATCCTTGCTCTGAACTGGGCTTAACATATAATATCATAGAAGGAGTTTGTGCTTTGGAGCTACGCCAACTGATGTCACCCCTCAGCCTGACATTGTTGTTTTCTGTGTGCAGTCCCAGTGGCTCGGTGCTGTCCAGCTTGGAGCAGGTGAAGACCTACCTGCTGACAGATGGAACCTGCAAATGCGGCCTGGAGTGCCCACTCATCCTCCACAAGGTAATTTGTTTGTCCTGATCCATTTAAAACACAGCAGTCGAGCACAGATTTTACAGCTGCCTCTTAACTGGAATCCAGAAGCTATCCCTATTAAAGATTTAAGATTGAAGTATAATAGGCGGCACGGTGGCTCAGTGGTTAGCACTTCTGCCTCACAGCCAGTTGGCACTGCAGAGTTTGACTCCTGGTCCGGGCAGGGCCTTTCTGTGAGGAGTTTGCATGTTCTCCCCGTGTTTGCGTGGGTTTCCTCTGGGTGCTCCGGTTTCCTCCCACCATAAAGAAATGCATGCTAGGTAACTAGGACTACAGTTGAAAATTAGCCATCTGGCAAACACTGGTGCATTTACAGAAATGTTGGTTAATGTGCATTGTCCTTATCAAATAAAAATAAATCTTATTTTTAGATCTCCCAATCTGCAAAAAAAATTTAAAATGCGGTTGTCCAAAAATTACAGCTAAACACGAGCCCCTAGCGGATTAAAAACTTTCAATCAAACCTAAACTTACATTAGCTGGTGGCGTGTCTGAAATACTCTTGGCCATCATTTTTATATAACCAGCTTTATTCAACAGCTGTTCTCTGCAAAGTAAAAGTGTAGTAAAAGATGTGAACCACGTCATATCACGTTTGCATTAGCAGATGACCGTCAAACAGGATTTGGTTTTAGTTTGACTTGGTTTCCAACCGTCCTTGTTTTGTGGAGACACAGATAGAAATGAAGTGAAACGTGTAAACGTTACATTAGTAAGGAGATGTTGTTTTGTTGGTATATTTTCCCATCTTTACTCTTGAAGGAGAATCAAAATCCAGTGAGGACATTGCATGCTTGGTTGCGCAGGGGTTTTAACCAATCGACTGCTTGAATTTCAGTCCATGTCACACGTTTGATTGATTGTCCTAAGTGAACATCAATGGGAAAACATTATATTTAACATTCCGTAAGCCTCATACGATTTTAAGGTTTGTTAATTTTAACATTTAATTTATTTTGCCAAAATGAAATGCCTTTTGTTGCTTTCGCTAATTGCTTGTAATAATTGACTGCAGTCTGGAGCAGCTGTTATGATTGGTCATCACGAACTTTCCCACTTATTACAGATTTGCAAATCATTGACAATGAATGTTTGAAGCTAAATGCCTCTTCATGATATTTTAATTCAGAGCGGACAATGAGCTCTTGACATGTCTTCGCCTCCTAATAGGACACAATACTTATTTGACATTCGTTGCAGCAGCGGGGAAGGAGGGAAAGGGCTAGAGGGAGGAATGAGGATGAAGTAAACATGTCTTTGAGGAGGAAATGGTGTCTCACTAGTCAAACCAAGGTGAAAACAACTTCTGACAGGCTATTGTTAAACTGATGCTTTTGTTTTTGTTAAAGTGGTCTTTTGAGTATCAAAAAGTCACCCCTGTCAGCTTGAAAGGTGGCTGTAAAAAGTTTGTAGTTTTGTCCTTCACGGAGCAGGGGGGCTGTGGTCAGGTTGAATTAATGTCACTTAGAATTAATTCCAAAAGTGGCCAGTCTTTCACGGTGGAATAGAGTATATAAAAAATGTCCAGAGAAAACTCTCGAGTCACTCCTGCGGCATAATCCACTTCTCCACTCCCAATCCATACGCTCCGCATATATGGAATAAATTCAAGCTGACCACCTCCGCTGATCTCTGTGAAGGAGCCAAGTACAAATGTTGGGGCGTCGTGAGGCCTCCACTGTATCACATTACATGGGGTAATCTGACCGATTATCCTTCTTGAAGCTAAATTTGTCCCCAACACAATGTCTGTCTGATCAGCCCTCTTATCAGGCTGATATTGTCTCGTTTGGAACAATGTTGACTTCTCTGCTCTATTATTTATGTTTTAATAAAGCAGATGAAAACCCACCAAAACATTCTCCTCCCTTCACTTTTCCCACATGCCCCTTTTAAATTGTCTGTTGTCAACAGAAAATGAAGATACAGTGGTTGGCTCGGTAGGTAGCCTCGACGCAGAGGTCCAGAGTTCGAGTCCGACCTGTGGCGATTTCCTGCACGTCTTCCCCCTCTCTCGCCCCTTTTTCACCTAGCTGTCCTGTCCATTAAAGGTGGAAATGCCCCCAAAAAAGAATCTTTTAGAAAAGAAAATGAAGATACAAAAATGTTGATTCTCTGAGACATTAAATATGTATAAAATGCTTAACTATCCTAAGGCAGTACAACCCAAAGAGACACGTGTAAGGGAAATACACTGTGCTGGTACACCTGGTTGTAATTTACATAATCTTCAAGGGTGGGCGGCTGCACATTTACATGGCACAGTAAAGCAGCATGGTGACTGAACCACACCGTCCTTGTCTTGGACCCGCAGCATCCCTGTGGTTCCTCTGATTAGTCACAAATACACCATAATAAGCTCGCCGTTATCCTTGAATTCATGAATTCACTTGGATTAATTGTGATTTTCCCAAAAGCCACAAGGACCACTTTCCTTCTCTGGCTTTTATCCAACTGTATCCATCCTTTTGTCCATTTGAATTTTTACCATCTAAACAAAATGGGCCGTAATCACTTTAACCTTCCCCTGTCTTTCTTGTCTCTTGCTCCTCTTTCCACTACCAAGAAGAAATCTCATTAAAAGATTTCCACAGGAGTTCACATTAAAAGGGCCCCCCCCCAATCTCATTATTCATGCAACATTTCATTCTTTTCATCTGCAAATAATAAAAACAAAGAGATGACAAGACTCTTTTTGACCAAAAAAAAACTTCACATTGTAAAGTTGTTCAAATCACCAATCCTTTTCCTCAGGTGTTCAACTTTGACCCAGGGGCAGCTGTCAAGCAGAGGACAGCGGAGGATGTGAAAGCAGATGAAGACGTCACCAAACTCTGCATTCACAAGAGGAAGCTTCTGGCTGTGGCCACGCTGCACAAGAGCATGGGGACGCACCCACCTCTGACGCTGACCAGTCCAGGGGGAGGTACGAGTAAACCCAGTAAAAATCAGTGTTTCAGTATGATAGCAGCATTGAGACACACGTAGTGTAATATGCAGAGTAAAGCCCGTTGCTGGTGCTCCTATCCGCAGTAACTTAGTATGTGTTTCTGCTGAAAGAAACGTTAGCAACCAGCCAAATGTTGGTAAAAGTTGGCTGCTAGTTTAGTCCAGATTACCAGCCTGTTTGGTTGGTCTTGAATGTTAAAATTCTGACAATGTAGCAAGTGATTTGGGTTTTTCAAGCATTTGTTTTCAGAAATCTCTCTTTGTGATCTTCTAGTCTTTTGTTTTAGAGAGCAGTAAGTTTATTTAAACACTGATATTAACTATTTTGTCATTTTTATGGTTTGCCAGCCACTGTGGCCTGAGGATAACCATGACTTTGCTGCTCTTCCTTATATTTTGTCCAAGGTGTTGGTATTGATTTAACTCAAATGTGCTTTGTTTGACCTCAAGGTACATCGTCTGTGGTTGCTGCGCATTCCACAACTCAACGAGCAATAAGGACTAAACCCCACGATGGACTGCCTAATGCTCTTGGCCCAGACTGCAAGAATCCTTTCAAGATGATGATGGTCCCTGGACAACAACAGCAGCAGCAGAGGCTGTATCCACCCCAGGAGATGGGTGGAGCCCAGCAAACTGAGCTCTACTCTGGGTACCACAGGCACCAGAGGCTGGGCAGTGGGGAGCCAGGCCCCAAATCCCCCTACCGGGTTGGGTATGGAGGCATGCTGAGCCCACCTCCCTCCAGTGCTAAGCTGTATGGAGACGGCTCACAGTCTCCCAGTGCAGACACTCTGGGCACCCCTGATGGCTTTCCAAGGACCAATCCTTGTGGGTTTCCAGGAGCTGGCAGTCCAGGCTCAGCCTCTATCCATGGGAACTCTAGGACGCCTCTTTCCCCACCCAGTATAATGCTCCATGGCTCCCCTGCGGGCCAGCCATCCTGCGCCATGACAGGGAGGACTAGCACGCCCCTTTCCCCCACGGCCACTGCCAAAAGCCCTGTCATGAACATGAACATGCCTCGAGGGAACTTTCCCCCTGGTATGGATATGCCCCGTGCAGCGTTTCACCATAAAACACATCCCGTACCGCCTCCTCCATCCATACCACCATCCTGTGCCCTTCAGAAAAGGCAGTTGACCTCCGAAAAAGACCCATTAGGCATCCTGGACCCCATCCCCAGCAAGCCAGTCAGCCAGCCCCACACCAACGCCCCAAACCCCTCCAACTTTCAGCCTAACATCCACTCTCAGGTACAAATGATGAATGTAAACATACCCCCTCCCGCCATCGTTCCCTTGCCAAGCAACTTACCTTTACCCACAGTGAAGCCTGGGCCTGTGGGGCATGGCGGTCACGTTCAAAGGACTCAACAGGGTGGTCCGGCTTCCTCCATGTCCCCCTCCCCTGTCACTTCCCCTGTCCACATGGCAGGGCCTGCCCTTGGGAGAATGGAGGCCTCCCCTCATCGCTCACGCTCATCCTCCACCTCCTCTGACCATGGGAACTTTGCAATGCCCTCGGGACATCAGGCCCCATGTGGCAACATGAAGGTCCCCCCTCGTTCCCCCAGGTCTGCCATGGGATCTCCCAGACCAGCCATGCCCTCCAGCCCCTCCACCAACAAAACTGACCCACATCACCAGTACAAAGACTCCCAGATGCTGCCTGGGATGGGAAACTCGATTGGCACCCAGCAGCACAGCAACCCCATGTACTCGCCCACCTCTTCCTCCTCGTCGTCCTCTTCTATGGCAACCCCAAGCGCTTCCCAGAAGGGCCACCCAGGACTCCTGGGGATGCCTCTAAACCAGATCCTCAACCAACAGAATGCCGCTTCCTTTCCCGCCAGCAGTCTCTTGTCTGCCGCAGCCAAAGCACAGCTAGCAAATCAAAACAAACTCAGCGCTGCTGGCAACAGCCCTGCTGGCATGGCTGGTGGTGGTGTTGGTATGGCAGGCATGGGGGCCGGTAGCGGAGGTAATGGTGGAGGTGGCGGACACCCTGGCTCTATGAGCGGCCCTCGAGGCATGGAGGGACACAGCACTTTAAACTCAATGCTCCCGCCAAACTCCACCATGCTGCTCAACACTCCTGAGGGCCAGAGTGGTCGGGCGGCTCTTAGAGACAAGCTCATGGCCCAGCAGAGGGACCCCATGCGCAAACGAAAGCAGTCGTCGGGCAGCGCTGCCGTAAACCACGACAACAGTAACAACATGGTCTATAACATGCTTAACAAACGAGGCATGGGAGGACCCCACATGGCAGGGCCCATTGCCACTGAGCAGCCGCGCAAAGTAGGCCGACTTGGAAACCTTCCCCCAAACACCTCCATGGCCCAACTTCTCCAGTCCATGAGCTGCCAGAGCTCCCACAACCATCGCCCAGGTCTTAGCCCTGGCCCAGGGCCTCAAGGATCTGCACAGCTGCACTACAACGACAGCACAGTTATGGTCCCTGGTGGCCCTCAGCAGAATCTCCTAGCTCAGCAGAGGCTGCGGGGTCCTGGAGATGCCATGCAACACTGCCAGAACATGGACACCTCTGGGGGCCATCTGGGCTCTCGTCCAGGCCAGTTCCCTGACATCATAGCCCAGATGCAGGCCTCCTCCATGAGTAACAGTGGGCCTATGGGGCCAGGAGGTGGACCGGTGGGCCCTGATGGCATGCCGCTGGGGCGCCCCAACACTAACCCCCCGCCGCTGTCCCATCCCGGCCCTCACCCCTCACAGCACAACCACCTTCACGGTATGGGGCGGACTAGCATGGTGCTGATGCCACATGTAGGTGGTGATGGAAGCTGTACACAGACCATCTCTGATACAGGTGAGACACTTTATGATGCACTCTGCTGCTTTTCAGAGTCATCTAAGTCAATAGTTTATACTATATGTACATGTGCTGCTAAATATAAAAATTTTAAGGCATTTATACGTACTAAAATGGCACAATGGAGCCCTAATATGTGATTATTTATTGCTTCTATTTTCTGACATTTGCATTTCATGTCTAAAATAATTCCACTCATTTTTATTACGTGAGCATGGCAGTAATTAGTCATCATGTGACTACTTATTACTCTATTGACCCACAATTATTGATTTTGAAATGGCAATGTAGGGAATAAGATTCTAAAAGGCTCCTCGGATCGTTAATGATGAAAATTCAGAACACTACGTTTAGCAAAATGATACGAATGATCATTTCAGCTCTACATTACATCTACCCAAATGTAGATGTAAATGCTCAGAAGCAGCTTAGAATGAATTATACTGGTTTAATTTATAAAAATCCTAAAAAATTATGGTTTGGTGACATTTCAAAATGACTGACAGTAAATAAATTAAGCGGCCACAGTCCAAACTGACCGCCCTCTGGCTGGAGGATGGTGTTGATATCCTGTGCAGTTAATGACTGTTTGTGGTAAGCTAGTGGCTGGATGAAGATGTGGTTTCTATGGTTATGAGTGAACTGAAACCAAAGGATTTAGGTGATAGGCCCCGAGCCTAGACAGTCGGGCTCCTCCACTATCTCTGAGCTAATGAGCAGGCCCCTCATCTTTGGAAGCTCAGCTAATTGTCAGTCAGCCAGTGTTTCTCTTTGTTTTATTTGTATGCTAGCATCAGTCAATGGCGTAAGAAGATGGAGAAAGGATCTGGATCACGCTTTAAGGGAAGCAGCCCAGATAGAGCTTCTCCGAGCTGGCCGGTCGCTATAGTAACGATAGAGCCTGAATAGGGACCAAAGTGAAGCCTTTGATGAGGGTTTAGGCCTTGTGTGTGTTTGAATCGCTGTGTGTGCATGTCTCTGACTGCTTGTGTATTACAGTGTGTGTGTGCTTCTGTTTTATTTGTGTGCATATGAATGACTTTGTTAGTGACTGTATGTTTTTTTGTGTGTGTGTGTCTCTCATTCATCGTTGAGAGCGCTGAAAAGACCTAGATCTTTATTTTTCCCTTTCCTGCCTGCTGTGGGACTGGGCCATGAGTTTATATATTCACTGTGTGTCTGTGTTCTCATGTGGTTTATAATGGAGACACCTTAGCTCCTGCTGGACGCCACCTGGTCTTCTCACCAGGTGCCCCTTTATTCTGTATGTCTCCGAAGTAGGGCTGGGTACCGAATTCAATACTTTTCAGGCACCGACCGGATTGCTTCCTTCGTATCGAGTATCGAAAAATGCCTCGTCATTCAATACCAAATTTCAGTATCTAAGGAGTAAATCTCATCAGCGTCAGTGGGCCAATCAGCATGCAGCATGCTTCTACCAAGCTCTAATAATGTTTGTGATTGGCTGTCTGACGTTACAAATCGTATAGGCAGGAAAAACTCTGTTACGCGCAGAGACGGGGCTCATGTATTTGGTACAATACAAAAAAGTATTGTTTGGGAACCCTTATCGAAGTCACGGTATTGATATCGGTACTGGTATCAAAATCTTTTTAACGCTACCCAGCCCTACGCCAAAGTCAAGTCTTCGAAATCCAGGTAGTTCTGTGTAGGTCAGGAGGTAAAGGATGACAGGATTTAGGGATGCGTTACAAAATGACACACTGGTGATGGTTTTAGCAGCACCTGCATACTTTTAATCCAAACTTTGGCCTTCATTTGGACTCCATTTTGAAGAATGAAAGAAAGCTTCATGTGTCTTAAGCTGTTTGTAAACATATTCATGGCAAAGTTATATTTCACATTATAATTGAACCAACCAAGGCATATCTGACTCAACACCATATGGAGTTTAACACTGAGGGAGAATAGGTTGCCGGTTCTGCCAACCAATTGCCTCCTGTTGCTTGTCTGTTTTTATTATTCATAGCTATGTAGCCAGTTTTCACTATCTGTTTGTCTCTGCTCATTGTAATGGCTTAATCCTTTGGGGCCATCAATCTTTCCACTGCTAAACTCCCAATATTGGCCTGGCTGGGGCATCCATGTGTGTCCTGCTGTACAGTATGTTCATAATCTGATAAACAATCACACTTTTGGTTTGCGGGCTTCTGCTTCTACTTTTTTATTGGTGCTATGCTACCATTTACAGTTGCATTACCGCCATTAGCTCTTCTGCAGTCAGCATAAATGTGCTCATGCACGTACATCCTTGTCATAATCATAGAACGGGTGATAAAAACAATTGCGGGGTCCTGTCATCCAAGCATTACTCTGCAGTGCCTCTAGTGGTCCCAAAGACTTTAGACGTTTTTGTCCCCAAAGAGAAATTCTTTGTCACAAACACCGTACGATATGGACACGGCATGCTTACAGAGAAACAAAAGTACAAATATAACAGAATGACATGTAGAGAAAAAACACAGAGCGATAACACAGACAACGTGGCAGTGATTTATCTGGGTCTCATGTTTAGGGCTGCTATGGCTGCAGCGAGCTCTCTTGCACCCCAGGAACCCGTACCTGTGTCCAGAGGGCAGAATGGTGAAGTGGCTACTGAGTGGGTGTGTGTTGTGGCTGCGATGCGTGTGATGGCCTTAAAATTGAGATCTGTGGGCGTGGGTGTATGGGGAGACCAATTCGTTGGGCAGCCGTGTTGGTTACACATATGAGCATAAGGTATCTGTGTTATATATTGAAATTCGAAAGAAAGCAATGATCATCTGACACAGTTATAGTGAATACAGTAAATTGACTCACCTCAGCTCCTCAGAAATTTCCCTCCACTGTCTAAGGGCTTTGGTGACAAAAGCACATAAGCACTCACAGGCTCTTGGGATAAAAGAATATTCTGTCACCACATGGCAGATGCTATTCCTCTGAGTAGCTTGTTGATTTTCCCCATACTTAAAGCTAATTTGGATGACATGTTAGGGATCTTAAGAGCACTGGAAGCTCTTTGAAAGTGGCCTAGTCAGTGGCTTTTTAGCATCAGCCTCTAACCATCTGTTTCGAGACACCACTACCCCCCACCCCCTGCATCCACTCTTGCCATCAACAAATACTCAAAAGTTCATTGTAAACTCTCCCAGACCTCCTGCCACCCAGCTGACCTCCCCCTCCCCCCACCCACCCCCCAGCAGAATAAAATGCACCACCCGACCCTCGTAACCCCCCCTCATCCACCCACCCAACTTCCCCCAACAAGCTTCCTGGCAGTGGACAGCACCACCAATCATCACCCGGTTCCCATGGCAACCTCCCCCGGCAACAGCCGTCACTATATCATAGCAGTAGCGGAGGAAGGGGGGAGGGGGTTGGCCAAGTCGCGGCTCTCTGCGTTAGAGCGGAGGGGGGGGCGGGGGGGAAGAAAGAAAAGAGGAAAAAAAATGGAGAACACACACAGCTGCCCTTCAGCTACGTAGCATCGCACCAGCTGCTCCAGTCGGCACTCGTGTACACACACACACACACACACACACACACACACACACACACACACACACACAGCGTTGGGCCTCGGAGATTTTGTATTTGCTTCGGCTTTGTCTGCACAACATTGCTGCTGGGTTTTCCCTTCATTCATTGATACATATGTGGCCTTGATATATGTTGTTCATGTTCTGTCCTTGAACGCTTTGCTAACCAGTCTGTCTGGACCACGCATCTGTTAGTTTTGGGTGCAACAGATTAACGTGCAACTTTTTGTTCTCCGATTGTAAAAGTCTCTGTTGAGAATCACTCGTCCAGCTTTGCCATTCATTTTCTGGTTTCCTGTGTATTGAATTTATTTGGGCCGCCCACTCAAATAGATTCCGCTTCCACAACACAAGATGTGCTGGCTCGCCAAAAGCTTGAATGGAAATGCAATGGATAATGCAGATTATTTGCAAAGTCTGTTGTTGTGCTATTACATCAAGTTGTGGGGGCAATAACTAATTATAAATACTTGACTAATAATATAGAAAGCATATTTTTCTGTTATCATTGCTGTGCCATTTGGTTGATGTACTGGTCATCCCCCGTTAGCTCCGTTTCGTGTGGGGGGGGGGCCCAGGACAATTTTGACTGATAATGTCCCAATGGTTTTGCAGGAAACCCCTCATCCCTTGGCTGTGGTATGGGCGGCCTGCAGCCACACATCAACACCGGCGGAGGTCAGATGTACCAGCAGCAGGTCCACCAGGGCATGCAGCAGGGGGTGGTCTCCCACCCGGCCTACCAGGGACAGCAGCACTTCTCTGACAACTCACCCTACACAGACGGCAACAACGGCAATGCTGGCGCCATGGCCTGCCTCTACCAGAACTACCAGGTGGGACGAGGAGTTACATTTTAATCTCTGCAGCATTTTCTGATAGTTTCATAGAAAAACATTTGTCCTTATCTTGTGACCTTGCTGTTGTGTCCATAGCCGGGGATGTTGTCGCACCCACAGTTCAGGGAGGGGCAACAGCCCCAGGGCGAGGGGCTTCCAGCGGGTACAGCTGGCGGTGACAGGGGACCCGGCGGCCCAGAGTCGGTAGACGCCATCTACAGAGCCGTGGTGGACGCCGCCAGCAAGGGCATGCACGTTACCATAACAACCACAGTGAGCGGGACAACACAGGCGAGTCCGGTGCCTGCCCTCAGCGCCATGAGTGCCTTCACTGCGTCAATAGGGGAGCCGGTCAACATCCCCCAAGCAGTTAGCACGGTCCTGCACAGGCACCAGGACGGGGAGGCGTTACCCATGCAAGCCAGACCGAGGCAGGTGAGGCCGGGACGGGGTCAGAAGAACATGGATCCAGGGAAGAGCACTCCAGACTGCCCCGAGGCCAACGACTACTTCCGTTCTCCTGGCCGTGGGACTCCCAGGGGGCAGTGGGACGGGGATGCGCAGCACGGGGGAGGCTTCGATGCTCACAGCAACAACAGTGCCTGGGGTGGTGAGGAGTTTCTGGAGTGCTCTACCCAAGTTAGGAGTAGTCCCTGCATGGAGCGACCCGCCAGCCTGGCCCCTGCCCCGCCCTGCCCCACCGAGGGGTCCAACGACCACAGCCTGGTCATGGCTCACGATAAGGCCTTTCTCGACGATGGCTATCGCTTCAACAACTGCAACCGGACACCCGCTAACTACAAGGAGCGTCTGGAGCAGACGGTGGAGCGCTGCGTCCACATCAATGGCACCACGCCTCACTTCAGCACCCGGGGTTACGGAGAAGTCCTGGGCCCCCCGCGGCAGGAGCTGACGGGGGACGACCAGTCGCCCAGCTCCTCCACTAGCCTGGAGGGACCGCTGGCCACAGCCAAAGACTACAGCCACTACAACGGCCACTTCAACGGTATGGCGCCCAGCCCCTCGGACACAAAGAGCCTGAGCAGTGAGGAGGACCTGCGGCAACCAGACTCTCCCTCCTCGGAGCTGCTTCACTACCGGTCCAGGACCTTCAACATGGGGGAGCTGGTCTGGGGCCAGCTGAAGGGCTTCCCACCTTGGCCTGCCAAGCTGGCCGGGGATGAACAAGTGCACAGCGCTGCTATGCAGCTGCGGGAGCAGGCCAAGGTGAGAAACCCATCTGTGACCACCTGTCATAATTTTACAAGCCAACTTGAATTCTCAGACTAAATAAGACTGCGTAAAGGCTGATTTCAGTGGCTGCTACAGTCGGCTTAACAAAGTTACCAGCCAGATATAGAGCCATGTAGAGTCTTGGGGGAAAGCAAACTATTTTCCCAGTGTAAGATAGACGCATGCCAGAAAGTCGAGATGGGAGAATAAGTTGTATATGACAAAGTTTTCCCTGGAAGAAAACCTATTGCAACACTGAAAAGTGAGAGGGAAACAAGCATTTTTGTCCACTGGCCATAGTGGCAGATTGATTCTAAATTTCTCCAAACACTTATACCATTTTACCTGCCAATTCAGAATTTCAGAATATATGAGCTCCTACGAATGATGACTGCCAAATGAACTAGTAGACGGTACAACAAATCCACTTTAATTTTCTGGTATTTGGTGGGAAATTCTCAGTCTGCACCTGCACTGAATGTACTCAGATGTTTTGTCTCGTCTCCATCCAGGTAGAGCCAGAGAAGCTAAAAACACTAACTCACGACTTGGAGGCACTTGATCGAGCCGCCAAAAGAGGCCTGAAGTAAGTAAACCGGTCCTCCATATTGTTGCTTTAGCAAATAATTTGTGTGTGTATTTATGAAAATGCCGAAAGATAGACTGCAACTTAAATCTAAATGAGGTGCTTAGATGGTTTCTGTCTTTCTCATATCATTGCCTTAATTGACCCTAAGCCACCCCAAACTTTCCAGTTTAGCATTGCCCATAGGCAGTTTACAGTGATAACAGGGGCAGATTAACTCGGAATTTGTGGTCATTTTTTGCAACGGTGGGTCCTTGATTTCAGACAGAGGTAGATGAAACCAGGTTTCTCAGTTCTAGTCAGTGATCAATAATTTTGTGCCTTGTAATAATGCAAAAAAATAAATAAAAGCAGATGCCAAAACTTACAGCTTTCAGGGAAAACCTCCCCAACTGATGATCCATGTAGACGTTATGGAAGTAAAGAAACATTGTTTTCTGTTTTGCAGGGCAGTTAGCGAGCCCTAGTAAGGAAGTACAGTATTTCAATTTTTTATCACAGGTTCAGATGTTTACTGTAAAGTACGTAATATGTTACTTGAACAAGCTACATAAAGATTAGCGTTTGCGTCCAAAATCCCACACTAACATGCTATTTAGTAGCTAAAACAGTATGTGAGATTTTTTTAGTACGTCCGAAACATTAGTATATAACCTATAGTATGTGAAGTGCATACTAATTCCTGTAAAATATTACAGTATGCAATACTGGACACTATGCCGGCATAAGTATCCCACAATGCAATGCGGTAGTAACGACAACGTTCGTAACAAACAAACCGAGGAGCTCTGTAACGTCAATAACGCTCTAATTTACATTTCTACATATAAAAATCCGTGATTTTGTCACCTGCGACTGTTGGTCTAGCTGCTTTCCTCTTTCAGTAATTGAAGCGTTATCTGGCGATGTCGCTGGAGGAAGGGTCAGCAGGCCACATTCAGGATGTAGTGCAGAGGAGGAGACTTCGGACGCAACCTAGCTTTATGCGTTATTGTTTGTATTTGAAAGAGTTCTGATCGCTATGATTGGAATTGCTGCTTAGGGGGAGGGGTGTTCAACGATTGATCAGTTCCGGTTGATTCGTTGGAGTTCGTCCAGTGTAACATAGACACCTAGTCGTTACAGGTGACGCTCTGAAACAGAGTTTTGGTCCTGCTTTGAATCCCTGTCTGGCTGCCTTAGCTTAAATGTAACCAGGGCTTTAAATTAACTTTATTTGATCACCAGGCAACACGGCTAGTAGATTTTTAAAGTGACCAGCCAATCAGATTTTCCACTAGCCAAATTTAACTTTACTTTTTTCTCAGCTCCTCTGGTTTGTTTCATTCCGTTCGTCTTCTTCGTTATAGCGCAGCTCGTAATCGATATTGCGCTCGTTAGCCAACGGTAATATAAAACGCCAGGACATAGTGTTCATGGGAAATGTAGGATCAGTACTACAAGCACTATTGCCAGATAAAGACTATGTTTTACAAGCCAAACACACACCAAAATGTCAGAAAACAGACCAATCTGGAAACACTGACTTGTTTTCTGCAGCCTCCCGTTCATAAAAAAAATGCAGGGCAGACCAACGCAGTTGTCAATGTCCCGTCCAGCGCCCGTGCACCCATCGTTGCTCCCATGGGCGTGCTGGTCTTACAGGGAGGTGTGTTCAGGTGCATTCTGGGCATGTTGCTATCTTGAGGCAGCGGGAAGTGATCGCGCCACTGACCAACCAAAATATGGTCCAAAGTCAGTAAAGCAGCATTTCATTGTTATTTTAACAGCGCATTAGTAAAATGCTCCTAGGCTCGTGCACAGTGCGCCCACACTATGCTTGTTACACACACAGGGACGCACAGCAGCACACACACATGCAGAAGATTACAAATAAAAATATTACGGTGCAAATATAGCAATGCACCAAGGTCCAAACGCGCCTGGCTTTTAAAGGGAATGGGAGATAACACTGATTGGTTTATTGCATGTTACGCCCAAAACACTCAATGAATTAATGAAGACACTAAGTACAACCCTTTGTACCCTACCCTTTTTTCCGCCGTCAAACTAGCAAAAGTGGATTTGGACACGCCCTAAACGCACCTGCGCCAGGCGCTTCACGCCGTGCGCTTAGATCGTTTTACCTTTTAAGCCCTGAATGTAAATAATGTAAAAATGTTAATGTTCAACAGACAGGGAAAACTGAATAATCACTTGGAAGCTGCTATCCACGAGGCCATGAGCGAGCTGGATAAGATGTCGGGCACAGTGAGTGTTTACACCTTTTCTTGATCTCCAAGAACAAATTTGAAGACACCACTTATCTCCTCACGAAAGCGTTGCTTTGACTCCGCCTCCCTGTTGCAGCCGCCACCCTAATGTTTTCTCTCTGTCTGCCGTCAGATCCCGTCGCGGGATCGTCAGGTGAAGCTCCCCAAGCCCAAGAGGAGGAAGATATCCAGATAACATTGAATGTGTCGGCCCCAGAACGTCCTCAAAGCCTTTCGGAGACTGCGTACCGTTCCGCCTTGATGCGATCTGAGCTCTCTAAACAGGTGCTACACATGGGACTTTTTCAGTGGTACATCCCTCTTTGTTCTATGATATCAACTTGACTTAACGACCGACCACGGAAAAAGGTGCTGGAAGAAACTCCAATCACCGATACGGTTTTCAACTGTAGAGGAAAACAAACAAAGAGAAAATAGAGGAAAAAAAAACATTGGTTGCAATTTGTCTACAGCTCACTGAATTAACTATTTTTTTCTAGTATAAAATAGTAAAAAAAAAAAAAAAAAAAGAAGCTACGAGCATTACCTTACATATTTAAGAAAAATAGACAGTCCAAATATTTCTGATACATTTTCAATATGTATATAGATATCCTGAAATTTCATGCTATTAAGAATTGTATGTAAATATTGTACAATGTCATGTACAAGCATACCTAATGCACATTTTATCTTTTATTGTACAAAAACAAAGCAGAAGTGTACCAATGTCTTGGTTTCTATTCAGAAGTGCGGTTGCATTACGGCCGCATGCATAGGATAAATAAGAATAGAGCCTAAAGCTTTTTATATGATGAACTGTAAGACGTTGCTGTTTTTTTGTCTGTCTGTTTGTTTTTGTAAGGGAACAGCAGTGAAACAGGCACGAGTATATGAGTTCTCCATTACGAAAGTCACTTCACGCCAGTTAAGTGTTCATTTGTATTGGGGGGGAAAAAAAGATTTAAAAAAAAAAAACCAACAACCAGAATGAACTTTACCAGCAGAAAGTGTTCAATGACGAAGTGACGAATGTTGGTAAACCTGCACCTGCTCCGCCAGTCACTTTGACGGGAAAATCATGATATTTGGAGATCAATTTTTGTGCTAAACTATTTTTTTGGATTTACCAATCATCGTAACTGGCAGACGACGAAAGAAAGTTGGTTACCCTGTCCGTTTTTTAGAAAGGAAAAATCCACCTTCAGGCACCTCTACGTTGTTAATTGTCATTTTGTGTTCCTTGCATTTCAGGAGTTTTTGCAACACAAAAAGTGTTGTAATTATTCTACTTTTTTTTTGCAAGATTGACTTTCCACAACTCCCGATGAAGACCCAGGAGGGCCAGATAGTAGAGCTGCATCTCTTTTGATAATCGCGTAATCGTTTGTAATTCTTCGAGAGAAAACCATGAATGTGAAGAAATTTGCAGCATTTGTCTTTTTAAAGATACTTTTTTGGGCATTTCCGCCTTTAATCATTAGACAGCTTAGATATGAAAGGGGGAGGGGGGTGGGGGTGGGGGAGACAAGTAGGAAAGCTGCCGCAGGTCGGATTCGAAACCTGGGCCTCTGCGTCGAGGAATAAACCTCTACATATGGGCGCGCGCTCTACCAACTGAGCTACCTGTGCGCCCGATTTGTAACGTTTCTGTTTAAATATTATTGTAAATTGATTATATCTTCCGGTACTGACCTTTGGGTGGAAAAACAAACGTCACACCCAGGCTTTAGGAAATGCGAGGTGTTTTCAGGTTTTTTTTTTGGCATTTCATAGACTAAGACGATTAATGAGGAAGAATCGGAAAGCTAATGGATGATGAAATGAATCCCCAGTTGATGGCTACCTGGCTCCTGTAGCTGTTTCTATCCGTTTACATGCACCATACTAACCACATTAACTGTAACATGCAGCCGGTCAATAATCAGATTCCATGACCTTTTTTATATTTGAACTGCATTCAAACAATAAGCAGATAGGATCTCAACAGTGTGGTTGGGGAAGTAAAAACCCTGCTGATTTTCTCCATAAGGATTTAGATTATCAGATATAATGTCCAAACCAATCCGAGGCAGACTGACCACGAGCTCCGAGGTTGTGTAACAGAAATTTCTGCTCCTGAAGAAGTTAGAAGTCCGTATGAAATCAAACTTGTACTGAGAAAAACATCTTTTATTCGCAAGAAAACTCCTCCGCTCCCTGACAGGAAGCAGCTTGCTAGGCTAACTCCCATCTTGATACATGATTAATAGTGAATCTTGCTAAACATACGTTACGAAAGAAGTGAATATATGTGTAGGTCCTCTAAAATATCGGGTGGTTAGATTTCTTGATTATAATTGATTTATATGACAAACATTACAAGACAAACCAATATCTAATAAAATATTTAAAATAAGAGTACTTTTTCCCTACCGCACAATATAATGTCTTCTATCTGGATGTTGATACATAAAGATTTTTGTTTGATACGTGAGAAGTTTAGCTCGGACTTCAAGGCACAAACGTTATTCCATGTCACCGGTCTCAGGATCCCAAGAGTCTGGATGGTTCAACGCAGCGCTCTTCGCAATCAAAATGTTTAAAAGAAAAAGAAAAAGTCAAGGAATGTTGACTAAAAATGACGTAAACGTGACAAAAGCGCCCAAAAAACATTTAAAAAAGCGACTAAAGGCATTGAAAGCCTAGAAAATGGCAGAATAGAGCTTTCGGATAAAGCGTCAAACAAGAAGGCACTAACAATGTTCTAAAAAGCCACAAAAACGTAAAAAATAAATTTAAAAAATGTTGAAAAAAGCATCGAAAAATGTGTTGATTTTCACACAACACGAGGCGAAGCGGACGCCGGATGCAACATGAAATCACTCGTAACGGAGAGTGTCTTTGGGTGGATTTTTCCTTCAACTACGACCGAGAATCACAGGCTGCATTGATGAATTATGTCATTAGGTTGTTGTGATTATGTTCTTGTGCTTGTTTGTACAGTGATTCCCCCCCCACCCCCCATGACTGTAGTCAACTATAGCTTTAGGTAGAGTAAACCAAGCTCCGAGGCAGAGTCTAGATTATCAAAAGGAACACTAACTTGGTTTGTTTCGAGAGCAGTGGAAGCATTTCTCGCGTTTAGGGGCCTTGTGGTTATTTTGTTCTTGTTTTTTTTGCTTATTGATGTAAATTATTTATGTACAGTACTCCATATTTATTTTAAGCTTTACAAATATGCTAGATGGCAATAATACTACCGAGAGTTGAGAACTCAAGCCTTATATGTGTATATCTATGTTTTTTGTTGTTTTCCCGACAGTGAACAGATCATGTGTTTTCCGAGTCCATTACAAAGGTCATGTTCCCTTTATTTTTTTTTTATATTTAAGAAGTGAGCGTTGCAGAGAACACTCTTTTACAGTGAGGCTCTTCTGCCTTTTATCTACTTGTTTTTGTTCCAGATCGTGTCATGGATTTCTTAGTTACAGGAAGAAAAACGTGACAACGTCTGCCTCCCAAGACCATACTATTTATGAATATGCACATCTAAAAAAAAAAAAAAAAAAGGCAGACAGCGTTTCTGTTGGTGATAAATGCAGTTTGAACTCGACTAGCTACTGTAAGTTTGATTCGCCCGCACAGTAAAACGACTGAATCGCTTGATCGGTCTTAAAAGCCGACAGTTATGCACAGTATTTGGGATCTCTGGATCAACACACACGCACACACACACACACACACACACACAGCTGAAATCACTACAGAATTATCAGTGCAATATACCAATCGATCGGTCGGCAAAGATCAACAGCTTAGGCCTCCTGCACGCTGGCTGCGTGGCGTGAGCGTGTGTGTTTCTGTTGCGTGGCGGCTGCGTGGCGTTTTCTATGTCTTTGCACACCAGAAACGGGTCTGCTGCTGCCTAGCCTCGTCTGTACACATGTATGTTTCCCATTGATTTACTGCACTCAAGCAGTAGTATATATATATATATATATATATATATATATATATATATTTTTTTTTTTTTTTTTCATGTTAAACATAAATATATACTGATCTGATTACAGCAAAGACAACGTCGGCAGTATTGACGGCAAAATAGGCTCCAGAATATTTCCTTCTGTATTGACAGGTGCAATATTTGAAAATCGATAATTATTTTTTTTTTTTTATTACATTTATATCTGCATTTATGTCAAAACCTCGAGACTTTCAAACATCAACATGTCATTTATTAAATGTATTCGTGTCAAAATGACATATAAACATCTTTTCGTGTTCTATTTTGCCTGAAAACGCTTCCAACACGCTTGCGTAGACGTCGGTTCTATTTCTAGCATGCACCCGTTTTCGGCGACGTGCGTGTCACGCAGGAAGTGTGCAAGCTCTAACCCGTTAACACGGTAGCCGAAATAAAAACGGACACGCCACGCAGCCAGTATGCAGAGCTCTTAGAAACACGGCGTCTCTGACTGTTGGAAACCGTTTGGTTTCGTTGGTATTCATCTTTTTTCCCCACATGTCCTATAACCCTAAGAGCCATGAAGTAGTAATTTATTTGTAGCTTCACCTTTCACATGTACACACAACTATCTCCCAGGCTCAAAATCTCCATTTAATTTGATTCCATATCAAAGTATCTGAAGCACACAAGGAACCCCCAACTATCTCAAATGTTTCTAATGATAACCGTTAAAAAAACCAAATAGTACACTACTTTGTAAAGAGCTCCTTTCTTGCTCAGTAAAACATGAAAACACTACTATTAAAGCATCCACATCTTTTGGATGTGCACACACGTTTTCTGACCCTAGTCGACTGTAATTAGTGGCGAGGAATCCCACAAATGTTCTTTGGGTTTTCTAATGTACCCTAAATATCCTAAATGAGGAGCCTCAACGTCAAACTATGACTTCCAAGCCAAGTAAACAATTTAAACATTTCTTATTGTCTTCATGCGCACACCCTTTTTAAGGAACCTTAAACTTCAGTTAAGTACTGTATTTTCTAATGAGATCGCTCATATATCTCAGAACTTTTCTTGCATTCTTTGTCGTGTGCACACTGGACAAAAACTCGGACATTTTTGTAAAAGCCCTTAATTTGTAGCAACAAAAAAAATATCAGTATTAAAGACAAATATCAGGTCTTGTTATCAGCTTCTAAATACATGTGGGTGCATCCTTTTGTCCAGCCTCTTTCCAAGAGATTTCAAGTTTATATGTTATAGCGTATGGGTTAAAATGTCTACTTAAAAAAAAACCTGTTGAAAATATCCATGTTCTTCAAAAATGTCCCTATCTTTTTCTTCAGTGTGCGCAGAACCTCCAGAGTTGACTTTTTTTATTTTTTACTGTAATCTGTGGCAAGGAAATCCTCCGGGCCGTTTTCAAAATGTGACGTTGGGTGTCGAGAACACAGCTCTTTTCGGTAAAGTTCATTCTGCCTCTCCACTCCCCCCCCCTCCGTTTTTTTGTGCAATGACATGCAGGAACCCGGTCTCATGTTGGGAACCCATGTGTTATGGATCTGTTATATCAATTTCATGTTATTTGTAGTCAAGAGTTCAAAGCATTTTTGTGTTTGAGATGGTCTGTGCAGTCTATTTTTTTCCGCCTCCTGCCTGTGCGTGTGTGTGCGGTTGTGTGTGTTGAGGTGTGATTTTATTTTTACATTTTTTTCCTGGTGTTTTGATTTCTGCTCTCTCCCTCTTCCTCTTCCACCCTTTTCATTGTCAGTATTTTTTTTTTTTTTTCCCCCAACTTGTAATTAAGTATATATTTTCTCACTAATATATACTTTACAAAAAATAGACTTGCGTGAAGTATGATGTGCACTTGATTTGAGATGCTCTCGTTTGTTTTTCTCTCTCCTTTTTGTTTTGCATTAATGTGGGCTAGGGATAGTTTGTCAGAGTCCATTATTTTGAGATTGTTTGGACTTTCTTTTTTTTAATGGTTTGATGTAAGCAGCATTTTTTTGTAAATATTGTGAAACATTACAGGTCATGCAGTGATGTAACATTTTGAACGATGTTGCACAGATGTTTAAGATATTAAAAAAAAAAAAAACATGGTCACTCTTACTTGAATAATCTGGCGTGTATCGTGTATTTATGTTCCCTGTTTCTTGTGTCTTCGTAGTTCCCAACGCTGGTTTATTGCGATGTTTCTTAAAATGGGGTTAACAAGAAAACGGCCCCTATAGGTAAAGACTGAGAACACAAGATGGCCTTTCTGCATTTTATTTCTCCTAACCTTTACGATACGACTTTGTCTGTCCACACTGAGATTCCTTCTGCGCTCCCGCCCCAAAAAGGAGAAAAAAATGAAAAAACACACACAGCTAGACAACTATTACATTTAACAAGTAATAAAAGAGTTCTTAAGCCTGTTGTGTCTAAAAGAAGGGACTCTAAATCGCCTGTTTGAAGGCAAAAGTTGGTATTCATAATTTAAATCAGTGTTTTTTAAAATGGGGGTGCATGTCCCCCTAGGGGTACTTTAGAGGAATGCAGGGGGTACGTGAGATTTATTTTGCAAAAATATGTCATACATAATTCATAAAATAATGATACTATAATGAATGAATTAATGGATGGATTCTAAACATGTGACATGTTTATCAGTTCCAAGGCTGTCCATTCTAACTCTTTACATACACTTCTTTTCAACCCAAAATGTGACATTTTCTTGCTTTTTTTTCGTAGTTTTTGTCGCTGTTTTTGAAGTTTATCACTTTAAAAAAAAAAATGTTGAATATGGTATGGTCACTTTTTCGACCTATTCTTGACTTCTACCTTTTTTTTGAATTTTGTTGCTTTTTAAAAAAAATGTTGTGGTATTTTAGACCTTTATTTGATAGAACAGCTTAGACATGAAAGAGGAGAGAGAGAGGGGGAAAGACTTGCACCAAAGGGCCACAGGACAAAATTGAACCTGCAGCCGCTGCGTCGAGGACTAAGCCTCTGTACATGGGGCGCATGCTCTACCAGGTGAGCTATCCAGGTGCTCCTAATTTGTTGTTTTGTCGACCTATTGTTGCCTTCCTTCCTTCTTTCTCACTGTCTTTCTTCTAGTTTTTAGAAGTTTTTTTAAATAGTTTTTGTCTCCTTTCTTCATCAGCATTTCAATGTTTTTCAGTTACAAGGCTGTTGTTTAGTAAATCTATTGTTCCTCTTTATATAAACCTTTTTTTTCTGCCAAAACTGATTGGCGCTGGTCAGGGGGTACTTGGCTTAACCCCAATTCAAAGGGAAACATTGAAAAAAGTTTGAGAACCACTGGTCTATTGAGCACAGTTACAGAATCCAGGATAGGATAGTTTCTTGCTGCACACTGCTCTCTAGTGGGCATATAAGAGTAATTCAACATACTCCACCTGGGAGAATTAAACAATCAAAAGATGAGATAATGGTTGGAAATGCAGGGTTTTCCTCACCATTATGAGGTTTAGGCGCATGCAGCACCCAAGCAGTTTTGGGCAGCATCTAAGCCGAATGAATGTAACTCAATGTGAGCATCAGAACTAACTAAATGACTCGGAGCTAATGATTGTTGTTGGTCCCCATTGGACGTCTATAGCAGGGTTAGTCTTTAATTACCTGTTTCTAGATTTTTCAATGTGGTATTCACAGATATGGTAATAATAATGGTCCAAAATGATCTGTAATTGCAATTTTTTGCAAGGAGCCCCTAAACCCTAACTACGTGACGTATAATGTGCTTTTTAACCAAAATATATTTAATATATTAAGACTATAAAAAGGTTTTGTCACACAAGAATTTACCCCAAGTTAAAGTTCGGGGGGGGGGGGGGGTTTACATCCCCAATTATCAAAACTGGGCTTTTTCCAAAGTTTTTGTTCCTTTTTATGGTTTTTGCTGCTTTTTTTCAATGTAATGTTGCATTTTTTTTTTTTTTGGGACAATTTTTTGATGTTTTTGTCGTCTTTTCTCAATCCATACAGACATGTCCCGTGACCTCCCGGGATAGTTGGAGATCTCAACCCCCCCCCAATGTTGACCCCAAAGTTAGGCCCTTGTTTGAATCTCAGAATGAAACATGACAGGACACTTTATGTAGCCTGTTAAGTCCACATTGACAAATCTAGCCATTATCTCCATTTCCACCTGTAATACCCATAAAAAAAAAAATCATGTTAGCATCGAAATATGTAGGCTACCAAAAGTAAAAAACTTCTCATTATGCAGAATGTCCCATTTTAGAATAATATTACTTTATATTATTGGAATATAAATAGGCTTTATGTAAGCATTACTTTAATGTAAAACGTTGAGCTGGGTTAATCTATAATAATACATCATTTATTTGTTCTGTTTTTTTTTTTAATTAATCTGAATCGGCAAAACGTGAAGATGTCTACTCGTTGGGCTAAAAAATAAATATGTATTTAGGTTTTTGTGTGTCTGCGCGTGCATACGAGCATTTCGGCGATGGTGGTGGTGCTGATGCAGGGCGCGGGCGCGCGCCACGGCACCGCGCCTGGAGCGCGCCTTTATTGCAAGTCAGGAGGACTCTGCGGCGGTCTCTGCGCATCCTCTTCCCCACTGCAAACCGGGCAGCGAACTCCGACGCGTCCGAGTTCGTCACAAACGCACATCAGTCCGCTTTTTTTTGTCTGTGTCACCGCTGCAGAGGGAGGGAGGTCTGCACACCGACCTCCTTGGGCTCCTTTAACCGGGACGCAGCGCTGCGGTTGATCCGGTTTTGGTCATGGCGCAGCCGAGGAAACACGGACACATTCTGCTTGGATGAAGGACGCGTTGCGCTTCGGACTCACCTCAAACTTTCCCTCACCGAGGAAACCAGGATCCCCCGACGTTTTTATCCTCTGTAGCACGCCTTGATTTGAACGATTTGAGTCTCTGTTTTGGTAGGCTAAATTCTGAACTCTCCCTTGGCCCCGGGACGCAGGGATAGGCTAATCACCAAGGCCCCCGCTGGTGGTCACGTTGGGCACAACCTTGCCTAAAATACACCTGATCCTCTCCTGTCCCCCCCCCCCCCAGCCCGCTGTGTGCTTGTTCGTGTGTTTGTACCCGCGGTATTCGGAGGGAGGGCCGGGGTAAACAGTGCCAGCAGGAGCAGTAGCAGCAGTTGCAGCCATGATGGATGCGGCGGAGTGCGGGGTGAGGGTGATGTGCCGCTTCAGGCCTCTGAACGAGTCCGAAATAAACCGAGGGGACAAATACATCCCCAAATTCAAAGAAGACGACACGGTGGTGATCACGGCAAGTCTGTCTGCTCACTTAGTTGTGGTGTTGTGATGATGTCGGGTCTGTGTGGAGCTGGAAGTGCTAACACTGCAGTGAGTTCTGCAGGCAGGATGGAGGCGGTGGTGGGGGGCGCAAGTGCGCAATAAGCCTGTAGTTTTACAGACCAGAATTGTCAATATTACAGTGCCATATAAACAAAAGTTAGTCCTAAAGACCTATTCAATGGAATTCCATTTCAAGGCAACAGCCTGGGCTCTGGTTAACTTCCTGTCATATGTCATTCACGTACACTGCGACAGAAAATTAACGTGGGGCCATTTGTAATGTTTATGTTTACATCTGTGAAAAGGTTTTTTATAGTGCGCGATACGCCTGTATACGGTAGCCGAGACGGTTGCTTTCGGCCACCGTACCTGTAGTCCAGACAGTGGTTCCCAACCTCAACCTTGTTGGTCTGACCGACGTCCCCCCCCCCACACTTTCCTGCCAGATGAACTCACGTAACGTTACCCTTTCATTGATTCCCAATGTACTGTATGTTGTAAATGTACCTATGTATAATATTCGTTATATAAAAGTGGATTTTTTTTTTCATTCAGCTAAACTGTCAATTCAGGTTGGTTTGGTCGGCAATTCTACTATTAACGTTACTTTGAGTGAAGCCGAATGTTTCAACCATTTATCCGTTAACGTAACTTTAAGCTAGCTACTTTTAGCTAAATATTTCAACTGTTAGCTCATTATTTTAACTGTTAGCTAAATATTTCAACTGTTAACTAAATATTTCAACTGTTAGTTAAATATTTCAATTGTTAGCTAAATAGTTAAACCGTTAGCTTAGCTACTATTTCAAATGTTAGCTAAATAACAGTTAGCTAAATATTTCAAATGTTAGCTAGCTAGCTAGCTAGCTAAATATTTTAATTGCTCAACAGTTAGCTTAACTACTATTTTAAATGTTAGCTAGCAAAATATTCTAACAGTTAGCTAAATATTTCAAATGTTACCTAGCTAAATATTTCAACCGTTATCTAACTATTTCAAATGTTAGCTTAATATTTCGACTAGGGCTGCACAATATAGCTGATGTGATAATACATAAAACTCCAGCCAGACAATGTAAACAAAGTTTTAGAAATGTACATTTTAAAATAGAACATAAAACCACTTGTCAAAACATGTTTTAACAAAAATACTGTAAGATTCATACTTCAAATAGCTACATGTAGTACTGCAGCAAGATTTTTTTGCTTGCTACCAAAATAATTCAATATCTCATAAACATATTATTTAAGAAATAAAAAGCGTGTGGTGTTTACATATTTTGAAAATCTAATCAAAAAGTTAAAAACAGACAAGTCTAGAAAAACGCTTTTATTTTTTCATTTTTATTAAATATTTAAAAAAGCCAATCAGGACCACTCTCTCTGTGAAGTATTTTCCTGTCATGCGTCTAAACATTTTGTGAAAAAATGGATGAAATTACAACTTTTAAGTCAAACTTTAACACTCATAAACTAAGAGAAAAAGGCCTTTTTGTGGCTTCAGTTAAACCCTGGACTTGAAAGACTTGCTGCAGGGGAATATTGATTTCTTGATCGCACAAAAAAAGTCTTTAAGGTTAAGTTAGAGATAAGGGGTCAAAGGTTATACCATGAGCAGCCCTGCTTGTCCTGCATTATTCATTCTGTTGCATTATGGGCCAGAAACACTTCTGTTCTGTCAGGACAAACTGCCTGTCACCGCCTTGTGCCATCAATCAAACGGCAGAAGCACAGTAGGCCGTCCTCTCCGATACTGTCGGTGTCAGTGGTTTCTCTGCTGTAATCTCGGCGTTCAGAGCGAGTGAGATTGCTGCCGTTGCTGCCTCCGAGTGCTGAGAGCTGCATTTCACTTTTACCCCGGAGAGATGGAGACAGTGGTTGGACAAGGACAGGAGGAAGGATGGATAGTCAGACTAGAAGCTGCTGGACCCTATACAGCCGAGCACTTCCAACTTTAAAACACCATACAGTGTTTTCCCTCGGTTTGTGGAAGGTGTGCGTATTAGGCGGGGGGTTTAGGCATCCTTCCTCAAGAAAATTACTTTGTCCCGTAATTAAAAAAACGGAAATGATGTGTAAGCTTCAGTTAAAATAGAGAATATTTGAAAAAAAACGTAAAGAATGTCAAAAAAAGACGACAAAAACATGGTAAAAAGTGTCACAAAGGTTGTAGACTAGCTGCCCATACCTCCTTAAGTGGTGTTCTGGCCGACACACCTGAGTGAACCTGGTGATAAACCTACCCATTATCTTCACTACAAAGGTCCAAAAAAGTGACAAGAACGTCGAGAATAAATAAATGAATCAAAAATGTCGGAAACAGCTCTTAAACATCTTTTGTCAGATCTTATTTACAAGTCAATCATTTCACTTGTTTTCTTTGTGTGCTCTTGTGAAAATAAATCCTGACTTGATAAAAATTTTTTTTTTTTGCAACATAAGATCTAAAACAATTGAAGGTAAATGAAGATAAAATGTCTTGCCGAGCCTGTTCTGTTTTTGTCATTAATGCGTCTTGTGTCGGTTCTGAAACAGAGTAAACCCTACGTGTTCGACCGTGTGCTGCCTCCCAACACGTCCCAGGAACAAGTGTACGACCAGTGTGCCAAACAGATAGTTAAAGGTAAGACCAAACATTATATTCTTATACAGAAAGCTTTATTTATCCCCGAAGGGCAATTCAGTTTCTACAGTCCCCCCGAAACATATACACACATTCACACTGCCGGCCATCAGTGACAGAGGGAGCACAATAAAAAGGCGTACGGCAAAGTGTGAGATCCAAAAGTATACAGCAAGAAAGATATTTGAAATAAGAACTGAATAAAGACGACACAGTACGACAAAGAGAGACCAGATAAAATAATAAATAAAATCGATAAAGTGCCGAGTGCATTGCACATACATACCAAATTGCAATCGACCAGTTTTAAACACATAAATGATATGAGGTTTGTGCAAAATATATTCAAGACAGTTACTCCGCATTCAGCAACTTAATTGCAGAGGGAACGAACGATTTGGAGATCAGTCTTTGGCATAAACAGCATTACTAATCTTGGAACCTATTGGTAGAAAAGTTCACAGAATTAATCGGCGATATTTCTCCAGTAATGGACCTTTTGCTCCATTGGTTTGCCGCTCCAGTCAGAGAGACTCGGGGGAAATGACACAAAGTTGTTTTAAAGCCATAAAAGATACGGGGCTTTTGAGTAGAGATGAACCGATACCTGAACTTGGGAATTGGCCGATACCGAGTACCAATCCGATACCAGTGTGTAAAAAAAAAAAAACATTTACAAACGCAAACAATAAACGCCACAGAACTTTATTTTACTATCCAGTTTGACAGTCAGTCATAACGAAACAAGAACATAAATAATCTACTTTAACATAGATTTTCTTCGGGCTACATTACGTGGTATCGGATCGGTGCAACTCAAGTTCTTGCCCATACCGATACCAGCATTTTAGACAGTATCAGAGGCTTTACCGATACTGGTATCGGGACATCTTTACTTTTGAGAAAACATTTGGGGCTGGAGCCCCAGAAGCTCCCCCCCCCCTCCCCCTCACTTCAACCCTGTTATCGTGACATTATCGGGAAGACATGTATCCTCTTTAATACTAGTAAGAGGAAGATAAATAGAAGTATTGGTACTAAAAGCAGCAGCATCATGAAGCAAGTAGTCACAGTGATAACAGCAGCAGTATTAGATGTATTACGTTTTATTCATACACGTGATTGTTATATCGTTGTAATAATGGAGAAGTGTTTTTCATGCCTGTGCGTTCCAGATGTGCTGGGCGGCTACAACGGGACCATCTTCGCTTACGGACAGACGTCCTCTGGGAAGACACACACCATGGAGGTGAGAGACTCATTCAGCCCAGTGTACCTCAAAGTGTTTTGATAAAAATACATTTACAACCTGGAATTACTGCCTCAGTAGTAGAGCTCAACAGTGTGGTTCTGGAAGTAAAAAGCACATTCATTTTCTCCGTTAGGATTTTGATTATCAGCCACAATGTCTAAACCACATGAGTTAAACCAGTGTTTCCGCTAGATTTTACTCAGCAGCGGGGGGTGGGTATCAACAGTACCGTTACCTAAGTGAAAACAGCGTGTAGATCCTTTTTGCAACAGTTTGCTTTGCTATGGTAAACAGTAAATTCATCAAATTCAGTGTCCATAACGCTATTTTCCAATCTACTGTAGCTGTCATATTTCACAGGACCCGCGTGAGTGCAGTTTTCATGTCGCGGCTTTCTTCTCTGTTTGTCACTCTGCCTGAGGAGAAACTGCAGTGCTCGCGCTGTTGTTTATTGAGTTGCCATGACTTCGCGAGTGATGAAGTCCTGTCACTGTTCCCGTTGCTCACCCTCAAAGGGGAGAGAGAGCGGAGAGCCGATGACTGTTAGCTTGAGTTCAGTAGATCAGACGGCTCTGCAGAGTCATGTAATTGCGACTTTATGACTTTTCAACAGCTGAAAGAGCGGCGGTGCGTCGCTGCTACATGTATATAGCGGAAACCCTGCAGATTTTGATCTGGCCCGCATATCAATTTAGGGTCACAATAAATCTTGGCCCACCTAGTTTTTCTCGCTTTTTCTGAAGTTTTTGTCACTTTTGCCGAGGCTTTTGGCTCTTTTTTTCCCACGTTTTTGCCACTTTTTCTGTCGTTTTTGTTGCTTTTTTTTCTACCTTTTTTTGCCACTTTTTTCTTTGATGGCTAAGTAACTTTTTCAGGACTTTATGTTGACCAAACTGTAAGTGAGAAAGCTATATGAGACATGCAAGGATACAGTCAAAGATATTTGACTTTTTCTAAATAAAAGCATGTCAATAAACTTTACATGTCTGGCCCTTAATGTGATTCTCATTTCCAGTGTGGCCCTTAGTGAAGTTGAGTTTTACTGGTCTAAACCATCCGTGGCAGACTTACCGAGAGCTGTGAGGTTGTGAAACCAAAAGTTTCTGCTTCTGTAGACGCTAGAAGTCCATGTGAAATCAACCTTGTTTTTAGAAAAAAAAATGTTTTATTCGCGATCTTATGAAGAAATAAGATCCTAAGCGCGACAGCGACGTTTCTGATTGGCCCAACTGGTACCATGGAAACGTTTACCGTACCCGCAAACCTGTGAACGGCTAGTAGAGGTGTGAATCTTCACTGATCGTTCGATTCGATTACGATTATCAGGTCTTCGGTTCGATATTTCTATTAAAGCCATATAGGATATTTGACTTGACAAACTTGCATTGTGAAGTGCAGTGCCCAAGCTGCAATAAGTAACTTTAGACTGGAATGATGAAGTGTTTGGGTTTGTTTCTTTAAGGTAGCTACCACGACGGTTTACCTATTTTGGATTAGTCATATACCACCCTACTTTTAACCTGCAAATCTATTGTGCTGTATTGGAATAACTGACCCCAGGCAACTCTTTAACAAAAAAGGTATTGTTTACTGAACGATAACTTAAATGTACAAATAATATTTAGCCGTTACATTGAATAACAAAAAAAAAAAAAACATAACACAAATCACACCCTTCAAATATGCTAACTGCAATATTTCTTCAATTGATATTACACACAACTACCCCTTTACCAGTTTCTCTATCAGTTTCCACTTAAAACACTCCAGCTACACAACATGATTCCTCCTTACAGCAGTTTCAATGTAAAACTTACTCAAACCCTATTAAACCATTGTGTTACCACACACCCACACACCCACACACACACAGCCACCCACACACACACACACACACACACACACACACACACACACACACACACCCACTCACACCCACACACACACACACGCCGAGAGGAGAAAAAAAAAATAAAGTTGCGTGCCTGATGGTAGCTCGTGTGGACGTGCAGGACATTATCTTCAGTGAAGCAAACACACAGAAATCCAACTTACAGTTAGCTGTTAGTCCAAGAAACACAGCTCAAACACGAAAACGAAAACCAGTCACCAGCTACGGCAAAGTCCTCTTCAGCAGGGAAACACGCTGTCGTCCTCTCTGGTCAAAAATCAGCGTCCTCCGAATCAGCAACTCTCCGCCGTTAGCTCCAACTTTAGCTAGTCCGTTAGCTCCAACTTTAGCCAAGCACACTAGCATGTTTGTTCTAAACCACTGCTGTTAGACAGGAAAAGTGCCGTAGTGTAGCTACACCTCTTCAGCTTCGTTATTCCACTTAGATCTTCTCCAAGCTAACTATTCTAGTGTCTCTCAATGTTTCTCAGTGTTTTCTTTCCTCTTCTCGATTTGTGATTGTCTCCACTCGCCTGTGTCTCCACTCAGCCGTTTTTTGTGTGTCTGTCTGTCTGTGTGCATGTCTGCCTGTCTCCGTCTGTCTGTCTGTCTGTGTGTGTGAAACGAGTTAGGCTACTGACAATGTTATTTTTCATTTGAATGTTTATGCCGCAGCCGGAAAATTAACGAGCGACGTCACTGCGTTATAATCGGATATGGTGGGCCACTGCCATCAATGCAGCATCGTCCATGTCCGCATCCCGATGCATCGATTATTTGATTCATTTCAACACCTCTAACAGCTAGATTGAGCGTCTACCATTGAAGTCTGTGACAGTTTCTCTACACGGTCTTGTAGTTTTTGCCTTTTTTTGCCGTTTTCAAAATGTTTTTTTGCGCCGAATCAAATGTTTTATATTCACAATTCATCTCGTAGCTGGTTGCCTTGGTTCCAGGCTTAAAACTCTTTATATCAGCAATTTCTGAAACGTCAATGAAACAATTGAAAGGGGAAAAACACACCCGGAACCAGAGCTGTTTAAAAAAAGTGGGCGATCACTGTTGAGCTCTATGGCACTATTTCAAAGCACACAGAAACCTGTCATCAGAAACATGGCAGAGGTCTGAAGATGGCTGATGATGATGAGAAACTCCTTTCGCTTCTTCATAGTATTTTAAATCAAATTTAAAGACTTGCTTTTAGTTCAGTCGGAGGCTATATTTACATCGCTACGTTTTAGTTTTTAAGCAGAGTTTTGAGCCAAAAGCGATCTCCATGCACACAAGTGTTTTTAGCTCCAGTAGTAGTTTAAACTAACACGCCCAAACCTCATATCTCATCAACATTCTGGTATACTGGGCATAAACAGGAGGCAGCATGGAGACTCCGCCCGCTGCTGGTAGCTGCCATGGTAACGTTAGTAGCTAGAACGAGACGTCCTGACCCAATCAGGAGGAGAAACGTTGGCGTCAGTGTCGGTGTTGCCAAAGGTCTCCGTTTGCGGCCATTGAGACTGCAACACAACCCCGCAGATTCCAAACCAAAACGGGTCAGAAGTGTTTCCAAATGTCTCTGGTTTAGGGGCTCGGAAACACCAGAGCAGGGGGAATGAGAGGGGGAAACACCAGAGCAGGGGGAATGAGAGGGGAAAACACCAGAGCAGGGGGAATGAGAGGGGAAAACGCCAGAGCAGGGGGAATGAGAGGAGGAAACACCAGAGCAGCGCGAATGAGAGGGGGAAACGCCAGAGCAGGGGGAATGAGAGGGGGAAACACCAGAGCAGGGGGAATGAGAGGGGGAAACGCCAGAGCAGGGGGAATGAGAGGGGGAAACACCAGAGCAGGGGGAATGAGAGGGGAAAACGCCAGAGCAGGGGGAATGAGAGGGGGAAACGCCAGAGCAGGGGGAATGAGAGGGGGAAACACCAGAGCAGCGGGAATGAGAGGGGGAAACGCCAGAGCAGGGGGAATGAGAGGGGGAAACGCCAGAGCAGGGGGAATGAGAGGGGGAAACACCAGAGCAGGGGGAATGAGAGGGGGAAACGCCAGAGCAGGGGGGAATGAGAGGGGGAAACACCAGAGTAGGGCGGAATGAGAGGGGGAAACGTTGCAGAAGATATTCTCTTTTTTTTTTTTTTAATTCTTTCTTTATTTGAAAAAGCAAAACAATACAAGTACAGTTGCATACAACAACAACATCACTTCTTTTGCTTTTCCCATTTTCCATTTTTTTGAGTACACAGAACAAAGCTGAACTAGGGAGCTTACAGACTATCTTAGTGACAGACTCATTATATACACAACAAATATATGCAAAGAAGATGAAAGCTGGGGATAACTTGACACTTTGGTGGATAGGTTTGTGCTCTAGAAATAAGTAACCTTAAAGGCTGAGTTAAATAAAGGGATTATGTTATCCTTCAATACAGATGCAGTTATATGAAGTCCTGTCGGACAGGTTTTACATACTCCGTCCATTTAGTCCAGATCCGATAGAACTTTTCTGTTTGCACTTTAAGAGAAAATGACAGTTTTTCCATAATGTATATCCCATAAATAATATCAATCCATTCCTCGATGGTGGGTGGTTCTGCCCTTAACCATTTTTTTGTTATTGTGTTTTTGCTTGCTGTCAGTAGTATACAAAGTAATTTTTTGTCATTAGTTTTCCAATTGCCAAAATCTATATCAGCCAGATATACCGTTTCCCACTGAAAAGGGATCTTGGTGCCAAATATATTGTTTATATGTGTATGTATCTCTTTCCAGTAGGTGTGTATGACCTTACAATTCCAGAATATGTGGAAGTGGTTGGCTTCTGTTGAGCCACAGGATCTCCAACAGGCGTCCCCTAAACCCTGATGTCGTTTTTGTGTTGGCGTGACAAAAAATCTCACAACATTCTTCCAACCAAACTCTCGCCACGTATTTGACCCTGTTGAGATCTACTGTAGTTGGCATGTTTTCTCCCAACTTTCCACAGGAATCGTTACATTTGCATCTTTTTCCCACTTATTCTTTATGTATTCTGTGTTCTCTCGTTTGGACTGTTGGATGCTATTGTGTAGTCTAGATATTATTTTGGTGCAAGTTCTTGTCTCAAAGAATGATAAGAACACCTGTAGGAATTTGGGTCCACTTTTCACAGAAGCCTCTTTCAGGTTCTGGTTAAAATAATGCCTAACTTGTAAGTATCTATAAAAATCATCTTTTCCCAGACCATGTTTTTTCTGTAGGTCTTCAAACTTCTGAAATGCCCCCTTGAGGGTAAATGAATAATAGGTAGTTAACCCCTTAGAGGACCAGGTCTTAAATCTACCATCATTTTTATTGGGTGTGAAATCTGAGTCATAAGCACACCACCTTAGGAGTTTAAATGAATTGCCCAGTCTGCAGAGTTTGGCTGTTTCCTGCCAGGACTTTAAAAGAACAGCAAGCATAGGATAGTCCGAGACCATCAGTTCACCCTGTAGTTTTTTTATCTGCCAATAGGGCTGTTATTGGAATATCTTCTACCATCAAGCCTTCTATGTCTTTCCATCCTGCTGAGTATGTTGGTGAGCATAGGCATGCCAATGGTCTCAGTTGAGCTGCATGGTAGTACTCCTGGAGACAAGGAAGGCCCAAGATATTCTCTTTTAAACCAAAACGTAGCGTTGTAAATGTAGCCTGAGGCTGCCCCGTGGCGTCTGTCTGTCAACTCCCCTCTCCACTTCTTTTTAATGCCCTTTTACTGCTTTTTAATGTATTGTTGATTTGATTCTTTCTCTCCTAACTTCCTATTTTACTTGACAATGTTTTGTTCATGTCAGTTGGTTTTTATTATTGCCAGCCAGTGGTGGAATTTACTAGTAGTACTTAAGTCCAAATGTTTAGGTATTTGTACTGTACTTGAGTCTTTTCTTGTCATGCCACTTTCTACTTCTACTCCGCTACATTTCAGAGGGAAATATTGTACTTTTTACTCCACTACATTCATCTGAAAACACCGTAAAACAACAACAAAAGCATTAAAACATAATTATCCATTGCTGTGTTCAGGGCAAACTGCACGACCCTCAGCTGATGGGAATCATCCCTCGCATCGCCCACGACATCTTTGACCACATCTACTCCATGGACGAGAACCTCGAGTTTCATATCAAGGTAAAAAAAAAAATAAAGAAAAAAAAAACATTTGTCACAGCACAAACATTAGAAAACAAAAGCTCAAACTTTCAAAGCTACAGCATCTGTAATAACGATTCATAATCTGCTGTTTGGCCTTAAAGTCACAAACATCAGTCTTAAACGCCTTAATAAAGATGCAGCATAAAAGTTGAAGCTACAAACATTTACCCTCCTGTTGTCCTCGGCTCAAATTTGACCCATTTTCAAAGTTTCTATTTCAGCAATTTTGGTTTCTTTTTAACCAAATTGTCCAAAAAATAACGTGGATGTTTCCATACAACGCTCTTCACAAGTAAAATAAACAATCAGTTCACTACTTTCATTGAATTTGGGTGTTTTATTCAATATAGCATTTGAAAAAAAATCAATAAAAAAAATCAATAAAATAATTTAGAAAAAATTTACAAAAATGTCTAAAAAAGCGACAAAAATGTTGGGAGAAAAACGACAAAAACCTAAGAAAAAGACAATAACTGCAGGAAAAGTGTCACAAAAGACATTGAAAAAAATGTTGTAATTTTAAATTTTGACCCAGAACAACAAAACGTTGACGGGAAGACAACACAAGGGTTGAACCATCTATCTCAGACGTGAATCACCAAACAAGATTTAACCAACTGATTCTTGCATCGAAGGTGATCTGTCCGACGTTTAGAGGACAGTAAAGCCAAAAACATGAACTCTGTAATATTGTTGTTTTTGAGAATAAATGACCAAATTCATGTCACCTGTCTATGGGGCTTGATTGGTCAAAATGTACAAAATGAAGTTTAAGTTGTATTAAAGGACTCAAACCACTTGACAGAGTGAGAAAGATGTTTTTGCACGAACTGTATATAAATGAATAAGTAATATAGTGTTTATTTTCCATGGAAAGTTTTAAACCTTTAAACTTGGGACCCGAAATACGCCACAGACTGATTTCTTATATACAAAACAAGCAATGTTTTTCTTTTCTCTTCACATTTAATGCCTGTTTCTTAAGCTTTAGAACAACATACATGCATCTAAGGCAGGGCTTCTGAAACTAGCACTCAAAGGTTTGCATCCGATTTTTATTTAAGAAACATTCATCAACTCACTTATAGCTTTAAAGCAACTTACTTCGATTGTTTTTTAATCTTATTTGTGTGGTTAAAAACATTTGAGTTTTTTTCTTTGTATATGTGAGCTACCTTAATGTTAGCCATGTAATATACTGTAGTACATCGTTTTGTTTACAAGATATTTCTCTATTTTGCTTGTTTTGTTATTGTTTTTATTTAATTTTGAGTCTTTTTTGTTATTTAGTTCTGTAAGCAGATATTGTTGTATTTATTTTCTTTATTTCTTTTCTTTTCTGTTTATGTCATGAAATGTTTTAATATTGTCTGATTAAATGTTGTTTTGGATCCCAGGAAGACTAGCTGGTCGTCTAGGCGTCAGCTAATGGGGATCCTTATATAATAAATAAATACAAATACATTCAAGTTACATACTCTGTTTTCCTGCTTAACTTTTGTACAAATACCCAACACTACCTTTTTTTCAGTAGCCTTCTTTCTCAAGTCCAAACCTATTCATCCTATTTCAATTTCGTCATTTATTCTGATGTTTTTTCACACCAAACACAATAAAACTCATCCCTTCAAACTCTGTTACAACACCACCGTATATTCAACGTCCCTCACAATTTATTGAGCGATAGAAAATGTATTTAAAAAAAGAAAACTACACTTTCATAAGGTTTTGAATTCGGACCTTTGTCTGAGAAACTAAGATTGAGACTTGACTTTTTTGGTGTTCAGCTGATTCTCCTTTTAACATTGAACTCTTTATGCTTAAATTACCTGACTTACCTACATTAGAGGAAACCAATACTAGTGCAAATATTCAGGTAGTCGATGAGTAGACATTAAAAATTTGGAGTTTCTCTGGGCAGGTTTCTTATTTTGAAATCTACTTGGACAAGATCCGAGACCTGCTGGATGGTAAGTAAGACTAATTATCTCAAATGTATATGTAACATCGAAAGTGTATTAAGTAAGTAAGTCATTTTTTTTAAAGAATCAGCATGTGACTTTGGTGATCTTTGTTCTGTTTGAAGTGTCGAAGACGAACCTCGCTGTGCATGAAGACAAAAACAGAGTGCCCTATGTCAAGGTTTGTAAACTGTACAGGCCTTTGACATGATTTCACGTGATCTTTATTTGTTTTTATGATTAGCGTCATCACCACCCACCCAGCCCTCCAGAAAGTTCAGGTACTTTTCCCATGTTCTAGTGTAGACATCCAATCTGGCAAACTGTTAATAGGACATCTTTTCAAATGCCGCAACCCTAGCCGTCTCACAAGCCCACTCCTGGATTGAAGGCAGCCCTTCATTCTTCCATCCCCTTAAAGCTTTAGTGCGTAACTTTTTTTTATATTATTTGAACGTCCGTTACATTCAATCCATTGCAAAAAGGGTTGATACAAGGTTAATTAAGACAATAAGCTCCACACAACTGTCTCTGTATTTCTCAGCATGACTATGTTCAGAAGATTGTGTCGTCCGGCGACTCTCGCGCGCAGAAACTCGAGCGAAGATAATGACCTCTTCTGGAAAGTCCGTTGTGTTATTTTGTTCCTTCGTGTCCTCCTTGGCTACAAGTAACTGTGTGAAGGAGGGGTGGGGGTGGTGCGCGATTACAGCAACACCACTGTTGCATGGACATGCAACAGTGGTGTTGTCATTACTAATTACTAAGTAGTTGGCCGTTGGTCTTTAAGCAAACCCTCTCGTGTAATATTGCTTAATTAAATACCTAAATACATAATGTGTGTATATGTGTCTGTATGTATGCGTAGGTATACACTCATATTTGTCTGCACTCTTCACTTTAATTTCAAGTTGTAGAGGACAAAATGTATTGTAGTACATCACAAACCTGCCAATTTACTTTTATATGATGTTTTTGAGTGCTTGTGAACATTCATCTGCCTTCTCTAAGCTATGTGAAAGTGTGACAGGACTTCCTTGCGTTGTTTTATTGCCCTTGTCACTTTGTAATTCTGTTCAACTCTGTGCAAAAAAGACATTTTGGATTAAATACCTAAATACATGGCGTTGATGCACTTTCTCTTCCTCTGTCAGGGTTGTACTGAGCGTTTTGTGTCCAGTCCGGAAGAGGTGATGGACGTCATCGATGAGGGCAAAAACAATCGGCACGTGGCAGTGACGAGTATGTAAAATCATGTGTAGTTTAATATCTTCCTCCCATTGTTTAACTTATCTTTTATATTTAATGTAGGTTTTTTTTTTTTAGCATTGCCAAGTATATGAAGTATCAAAATAGATAGATAGATAGATATTGTTGTCATTGCATATATTTACACAACGAAACTTAGTTGGAGCAATCCAGTTCGCAGCATTAAAATACAATATAAAATGTATGCACACACCTCACTCATGACCACATTACTCATACAATTAATACACATATTACCCATGGTATAAAAAAATACTTCAATATAAAAATACAAATATAGGGAGCAGTGTATACAAAAGTTATTGCAGGCCCGGGGTGACCGTTCTATCCCCCGTAAAGTAAAGATCCTTTACTTTAGTAAATGCAGCATTAAGTTAAAACTAATTAAAGTAAAAGCACTTGTACTTCAAGTATGAAAGTAAAAAGTATTTTTCCTGCCGGAGAGAAGAAAAACAGTTCTGCTACAAAAATGTGCATTCATTTTTTTTTAGACTTGCCTGTTTTTAAATTGAACTGAGATGTTGGAGGGAAAATCAGCTAAATTTGAACTGCTTAACAACTGACATTTAAAATGTAACAAGGGGCCCCAAACTGGACGCTGGGTATTTTCAAGGTGTCACAGCCCGGCTCTTAAAAACGGGAGACACACAGGTATACTGGGGCTGGATCTCACTTCCCTTAAAGTGATCATATTATGCTTTTTGGCTTTTTCCCTTTCCTTTATTGTGTTATATATCTTTTTTGTGCACGTTATAGGTTTACAAAGTGAAAAAGCCCAAAGTCCCCCCCCCCCAAAGGGACTTACCATCGCCAACAGAAAACACTGTTCACAAACTGCTCCAAACAGCTCTATTGTAGTCCAGCCTTTACTTCAGAGACAAACGTGGTCACTTTGGAACACACGTTATAATGCTCGCCTAGCTGCTAGCGTAGCATGCCCTCAAACCAAGCTAGTTAGAGCGGAGGCCCGAAGAGTTCAGATAGTTGGATCACCATGTCCAGGAGACAGTGCAGAATTAAAACCTTTTGTATGAAAGACTAATTTGTTAACATTTAAAATAACTTACCACCCTGAAACGTCTTGCTCTAGTCTAGGTTGCGAAGCTGGTTCGGGTTGTTCTACCTGTGTTTCGGGATCAGACTTGGATTCCAACATGTACAGCTGAGTGCATATGCATTCTAGTCACCAGCGTGCTATATATATATATATATATATATATATATATACACAAACAAAACAAAAAAAACATAGTTTTACATAATGAGAGTTACATAATGCCTCCATCCAACAGTGTAACTTTGGGTTCAACATTGCATGTATGTATTGAAAAAAGCAACAAAAAGATCAAGAGGCGAACAAATGTCAGAAAAAGCGACAAAAACTTCGGTAAAAGCGTCAAAAACATCAGGGGAATAAAACTTTAAAAGAAGGCGACAAAATTGTCCAAAAGAAACCTTGAAAAAGGTCCCAAAAATTCCAAAACAAATGGTCAGAAATAGGCGACAAAAAGCAACAAAAACCTGAAATAGGAACAAAAACTTCAGAAAAAGCCCAGTTTTGATTATTATCCCCGCTGTAAATCACGCCTATCGCTCCACCATACAGTACTTTCCACTGCTGAGCTACACATTAGTAAGAACCAGATCTTGCTGTAAACCAACTATAACTATTTCTAGACATGAACGAGCACAGCTCTCGCAGCCACAGCATCTTCCTCATCAACATCAAGCAGGAAAACATGGAGACGGAGAAGAAGCTGTCGGGGAAGCTCTACCTGGTCGACCTGGCGGGCAGCGAGAAGGTTTGTTCTGAGTGAGATCGGGAACATAGAGTTGATGTAAAGTTGACGTGAGATCTAATCTGTGTGTGCGTGTGCGTGCGTTCTCTATGAACAGGTCAGCAAGACGGGAGCAGAGGGAGCCGTGTTGGATGAGGCGAAGAACATCAACAAATCTCTGTCGGCGCTGGGAAACGTCATTTCAGCTCTAGCCGAGGGAACAGTAAGTTACACATAGTCAGTGTTTGGGCAAGTTACTTCCAAAATGTAATCCATTATAGATTACTAGTTACTGTCATTTGAGAGTAATTAGTTATATTACAATATTACTGGCTCTGATTGTGATGACTGATTGTATTGCTTTACACAACTTTTGCGACACTTTTGAGTTACTTTCAGCAAAATAACCGCAGAAGTATGACTTGGCAGGTATTGTGAATTTCACCACGGAACACTAAAGTAGGGAGTAGGCCCCATCTCCAGTCTCTGCAGTCATCTCAACCATTGGTTCCAGCAACAAGAAAGAACACTCACTCCGTGCCAAAATGTTTCGCTGGTGTTGGTGACACCACTAAATGTTGGGTTAAAATGCTGTGTAACTCGCGTTACTGAGATTGTAACGTGTATAATATTACCGGAATTGTATTAGTGATGCGTTATATTACTGTGTTACAGCAATAAGGAATACATTAATGTAAACTGTTTACTCCCAACACTGTTGCAGTAAACTGCAACAACCTGGCTAGTTGACACAAACAATAATGTTGCATATTTTCACATTAAAGTGGAGTAGCTGAGTAACAGAAAATGTAGTGACAATCTGCTATGTCAGACCATCTCACCATCAACATCCTACCTTTAACTTCACGTAAAGGTAAATTTAAATGTGTGACATTTATATTTTCAGAAAACCCATGTCCCGTACAGAGACAGTAAGATGACTCGCATCCTGCAGGACTCTCTGGGGGGAAACTGTCGCACCACCATCATCATCTGCTGCTCGCCGTCCGTCTACAACGAGGCCGAGACCAAGTCCACGCTCATGTTTGGACAGAGGTACCCCATTACTTGCCATCCAACACGCAGCTTAGGGCTGAACTGTTAATCGTATTCAAATCCAAACCGTGATTTCGTGCAGGGGCTTTGAAAATATCTGTTCACGTGCAGTGTTGTAATGTAACAAAGTACAAATACTTCGCTACTGTACTTAGGGAGGAATTTTCACGTATCTGTACTTTACTTCGTTATTTATATTTCTGGAAACTTTTACTTTTACTCCACTACATACATTTGTTACACTGGTAAAAAGCAGGTGTGGCGAATCATTGCTCCTAGATTGCCAAGATAATGCACCTTCCATTCCAGTTGGTGACCTAATGCCTGTTTGTTGCCATGCGGCAAAAACTAAAGAAGAGCAGGAAGCATAATGACTGATAGTGTCATGGAAGCACCTGCAGCATACTCTGCCGCCATGGTAACAGGCGATGATCACCCCGACGACAGTGGTGATGAAGATAACGTTACAGGCCTTTGGCCATAAAGTTCATACTCAACGTTTTTTTTTCTTTTACTATCAATACTTAAATACATTTAATATCAGATACTTTAAAGGAACACGCCGACTTATTGGGAATTTAGCTTATTCACCGTAACCCCCAGAGTTAGACAAGTCGATACATACCCTTCTCATCTCCGTGCGTGTTGTAAGGCTGTCTGACGGTTCCAGCGGCATCAGGCCAGCACAGAACATGCAGGTGAATGGTTCCAGTAATCCTACTGCTCCGAATAAGTGACAAAATAACGCCAACATGTTCCTATTTACATGTTGTGATTTGTATAGTCACAGCGTGTACAAAAAACAATGTAACATGAGACACAGCCATCTTCTAACCGCAAACAAACCGGGAACTATTTTCTCAGGCGGAAGAATATAGTACTTGGGCGGAATGATTTGCTTTGCAGCAAGCCTGTCTGAGAATATAGTTCCCGGTTTGTTTATGGTTAGAATATGGCTGTGTCTCATGTTATGTTGTTTTTTGTACACGCTGTGACTCTACAAATCACAACATGTAAATAGGAACATGTTGGCGTTATTTTGTCACTTTTGTCACAATTCGGAGCAGTAGGATTATTGGAACCATTCACCTGCATGTTCTGTGCTAGGCTAAGCTACCAGTGGAGCTGTCAGACAGCGTTACAGCACGCATGGAGATGAGAAGGGTATGTATGGACTTATCTAACTCTGGGGGATACGGTGAATAAGCTAAAGTCCCAATAAGTCGGCGTGTTCCTTTAAGACTTTTACTCAAGTCATATTCTAAAAGGAGACTTTAACTTCTACCAAAGTAATTTTCTGGTGAGATACTTGTACTTGTACTCAAGTATTTCTTTCAAGTACTTTATACAAGACTCTGTTCACGTGTTTAATTCAACTCTGTTCTGTCCGTGTTTCCTCAGAGCCAAGACCATCAAGAACACGGTGTCGGTGAACCTGGAGCTGACGGCCGAGGAGTGGAAGAAGAAATACGAGAAGGAGAAGGAGAAGAACAAGAGCCTGAAAAACGTCATCCAGAGGCTTGAGGCAGAACTCAACCGCTGGAGGAACGGTGAGATAAAAAGACAGAGATGGCTGAAGAAAAGTTCCAGGAAAACCCCAAATAAAGCGCTTTAGAAAGGTGTTGTTGTATTGAAGGGGTGAACACCTTTCTTCTTAAAGACATCCCCCCATGTTGTTTTGTTGGTTTCTCCACTCATTTATGCCGGTTTTTCCCTTAAATTTGTCACCAATCTGTACATACTTTTAGACAGGGCTGATCAATTTGGGGAAAAAATCGAATTGCGATTTTACTGCCAGAAATTGCGATTTGATTTGCGATTTTGTTTTAGCTACAAATTGCACCTTCTACGATCATGTTAAAGTATTACAAAATCATTATCATCATTTCATCATCATTATCCACTGCAAATAGGACATTTCTGTAAACCATCTGTGATATGTAGCAGTATTCCAGCATTTAACTTATGAAAAAACAGTAAATATAATAACGCAAAGAGTTTTGCACATTCGATTAATCACGCCCTTCATGATTAGCTAATCGCATTCTTTCAAATCACGATTTCAATTTGAAAACGATTAATTGTTCAGCCCTACTTTTAGATAAGTGTCCAAATCACAACCAAATCAAGTACATTGAAGGGCATTATACTGCCTATTGTTTTGTCTCTACTCCTTCTGACTTCCTCTCTTCTAAGACTGCAGTGTTGTGAAGGGGTTCACAGCATCCTCACCCTTTTTTCCATCTCTGTATCATGGTAACCGCTCTTTCTCTCTCTCTCTCTCACTCTCCCTTTTCCTCTTTGCTTATTGTCTCTGCCTCCTCCACCCTCCCTCGATTCATCCCTAAAATTGAAATTGCTTTATTAGCATGAATGTCAGGAAAAAAATATTGCAGTGTTTGCATGCGTTTAGTTAATTTATTTAGGGTCAATGAAGAAATAACAGTATATTAATATAAAATCGATAAGTGCCAAATGTAAGAAAGAAAAACAGCTGTCTCTCCCTCTCTGGCTATTGCTTTTTTTTATTTGTTTAATTCCCTTGCGCATGCAACAAATCAGCTCAAAGCCTCCGCTCCTTACACATAAATGTAGTGAACACACACACACACACACACACGCTGATGATGCAGTATTTCTGACATGACTCAGCGTCTGGCTGAATGCCGAGGCCATTTAAACGGAGCAGTTCTTCACCTTTTCACCCGCTCCTCTCCATCTCTTCTCATCTGCTTATGTTGGAAATTTATCCTCACTATTAAAAAGTCAACAATAATTACACCGTCGACTCTTTTAACTACTGAAGTCACACTGCTGCCAACAGGCTGGTTCTGTTCAACACATAACCACAAGACCAAAGAAGGATGCTATGACTCTGCACTCTGTAAGTCTGCATTCAGACAGCCTGCGTCAGACGGTGCGGGAAAAACACAGGTGTTTTGAATGGGTGTATATTTGCCAAAAATCAGCCATCTGCATGATCAAGCTGTAAATGTCATCAAATTTTATGCACTTTCAGCTTCAAGAGGGCAGCCATGTTGGCTTACTGTGACAAATAGCCATGTGATGAAAATGTATCCAATCCGCGACTGAGACTGCAACCCACAGCACCAAACCACAGCACAGCCTAGTGTTAAACAGAGGTGGAAGAAGTATTCAGATCCTTTACTTAATGGATGGGATGAGTGAAAGATCTAACCCAGGGGTGTCAAACTTAACTTCACTAGGGTCCACACTGGAAAATGAGAATCACATCAAGGGCCAGACATGTAGAGTTTATTGACATGCTTTTATTTGATCTAAAAATTCAAATATCTTTGACTGTATTATTGCATGTCTCATATAGTCTTGTCACTTACAGTTTGGTTGACATAAAGTAAAAAGAAAAGTTTCTTAGCCATCATAGAAAAAAGCAACAATAACCTTGAAAAAAGCGCCAAAAAAGGTTGAAAAAAGCAACAGAAACGCTGGAATAAGTGCCAAAAACGCAGAAGAAAGCGGCAAAAACATTGGGAAAAAGTGATAAAAACTTTGGAAAAAGTGACAAAAACTAGGTGGGCCAAAATATATTGGGAACCTAAATTGATATGTGGGCCGGATCATGATCTGTGAGGGGACGGATTTGGCCGGCGGGCCTTGAGTTTGACACGTGAACTAACCGATGAGTCTTTGTTGCAGGGGAGAATGTTCCTGAGGACGAGCAGCTGAGCTCTAAAGATCAGAAGGGCGCCGAGCCGTACGACAACACTCCCGTCATCGACAACCTGCTGCCGCCCACAGGAGGCGTCTCGCTCCCCGCCGACGAGCGGAGCCAATACGTGGACGACGTCAGCAACCTCTACAAACAGCTGGATGACAAGGTGAGGCTGATGAATGAGGGATACACAGGGCTCCAGACTAACTTTTTGCCTTGGTTGCACTGGTGCGCCTAACTTTTTTATTTAGGTGCACCAGCACAAAATTTAGGTGCACCCAAATTTTTCCTCGCGTCGCCGTTAACGCTGAATGGGGATACACGATATATAGCTCTGTATTTTTTCACCAAGTGGGCTAAGGGTTTTAAGTCAAAGCCACTTTTCACAAGCTCTTTTATTAAACAGATTGTGATTAAAATAAAATGCAAAGACAGGGTTTCCTTTACCAGTTTGAAAATATACAGCTGCAACACATTCAGAAAGTTATCTGAAATAAATAGCTTAGGATATATTAAAAATATATATATCTTTGAGAAAGCTCCTTCACTTGTTTTCAACAACAATAACAGACTGATTAAAAGAGAGAGAGGACGCCCGGATAGCTCAGTTGGTATATATAGAGGTTCAACTCCGACTTGCGGCCCTCTCCTGCATGTCATTCCCCCCCCCCTCTCTCCCCTTTCATGTCTTCAGCTTTCCTATCAAAATAAAGGCCGAAATCTTAAAGAAAAAAAAAAAAAAAACAGAGGGAGAGGGAAGTGCGATGGACTGAAGCGTATGCTACTCACAGAGTGACGGCTGACTCATTATGAATGGGTCCAGCATGGGTCGAATGCGCTTTGGCGGGTCAGCGGCGTTACACGTCTTGTGTACGCTATGAAATGTCTGTATCGTTACTGCGCTGCATTTTTATGAACTATGATATTCTGGCCATGGGTCACATCTCTCGCCCAGGTCCAGCAGGCTCCATCTCACGCTATTACTCAACGAACTGAACTTAGTTGCATTTAATAACTTCTAATGTGTTTTTTGCCGTGGCGGCCGCAATAACAGAGAGTTACCAGCGTAAACACTGGTACCAATACAGGTTTCCCTCTCATACTTAACAATATATAGCTGTGTTAATAACAATCAAAACTGTAGACAAATGTCAGCAGTTTGGACCGGCTGTGGCAGACAGACACAGCGCCGCCGGCCATTTTCTGACATTTTACAGACCAAACAATGAATCCATTCATCCACAAAATAATCGGTAGTTGCAGCCCTACTTTCAATATGATTGCTTCTATTTTCTCCTAATATTTCAACAGGATGATGAGATCAACCAACACAGTCAGCTGGCAGAGAAACTCAAGGAGCAGATGATCGACCAGGAAGAGGTTTGTCTCCCAGATCATAAATACAAAGGAAACTGATTGTGAGTTTATATCAATGTGCGTATGTCAATGTTTCCACCAGCATCCGCTTCAAGACAGATACTTGCATAGTGTGCCACGAACGGCTCAGGCCCAGCTTTCATCCAGGACATGGTCAAACTGTAGCCTGATGTGCACCTCTAAAAAAAAATGTAACTACACCTTGCGGCGACACAGACCGCAACAACTGTGATTGGTCCGTTTGGCCGTGGCTTGGTAGCGTTGCATTTCCCCCGACTCATTTCCTGGTTTTTCTTCTCCATAAACAACATGAAATCAAGGAGAGGGTTAACTTTTCCAGCTACAGATTTCCATCCGTGGTCAGAAAGAACAGGGGAGACACTCGCTCTACCACACACTCCCCACGCACACACACATGCCTGCCCTGCTATTCTCTTAAAGAGATTGACACACACACCAACGCACAAATATAAACTTTAGTCCACTTACGTGGGCTACGGAGAAAACTCTGCTGGAGCCTCCGCAGAAAGCATAAATCATGCTTTACACCCCAGCCTGTCCACTCCGCTCTGCATTGGCCAATCTGCTTGCTGCCCTCTCACAGCGAGGGACACCCAATTTGAGGGACAGTTTGCTGTCCTGGCCCCTAAATGGTGGAATGAGCTCTGACATCAGGACGGCTAAAGTCTACGTATCTTCTGCCGCACATTTTATCCAACTGCACCCTGGATAAAATGTGACTCTTTGTAGTTTGACTTATTCAAAGCTAATGTGCTTGCACTTGATTCTTGCTGTCCGCAGTTTGTACCTTCATGGTTGAAAGCACGTAATTGGAAGTCGCTTTGGATAAAAGCGTCAGCTAAATGACATGTAGTCTCGCGTTGCCAGACCTTCTTACACAGCGCTACGGAGGAGGGTCTGGCTAGTCCATACAGCATTCCTGGATGGGAGAAAAACGTGCTCTGGTTTATTGGCATTTCTTTAAACCAATCACAGTCGTCTTGGGCGGCGCTAAGCACCAGACGGAGCCACGGTGCCGCTGCAAAATAGCCTCAGGAAGGAACTTGTATTGGTGGAACATGTGTACGTTCAAAAGTAGTAGACAGATAGTCTAGCTAGCTGTCTGGATTTACCCTGCAGAGATCTGAGGAGCAGTTAACCATAGTCCTCAGAAATCCACCAGAGGTTAGAACGCCAACACAAAGAAAGAGGAAGGTGGTGGACATCTGGCCGAAAAATGAGGGACATCCGGTGGAATTTCCAGCTGCACCGGAGCAATCCCCTAAATTGATAAAAGTGTCAGCTAAATGACATGTAATGTACACATTTTTCTTCCCTAGCTGCTGGCGTCTACGCGGCGTGACTACGAGAAGATCCAGGAGGAGCTGTGCCGGCTGCAGGCAGAGAACGAGCTGGCCAAGGAGGAGGTGAAGGAGGTGCTGCAGGCCCTGGAGGAGCTGGCCGTCAACTACGACCAGAAGAGCCAGGAGGTGGGGGAGAGAGACCGAGCCAACCTGCAGCTGGTGGAAGAGCTGCAGCACAAGACGGTGAGTGGACGGCACAAAGATCACTGCCGTTTCATGGTTGCTGTATCCTGATTTAACTACAAAGTTCAAAATTAACTTTTTCTTCCACCAGCCAAATGGCTAGTGAATGTGTAAAATTTCCCAGCCACTCAATAGATTACCATTCAGTGTTTTCCCTCGGTTTGTGAAAGCACGTTAGGTCACATATTTGGCGGGGGGTTTAGGGGTCCCTCAAACAAATGTTATGTTTTAAATAAAAATTCTTTGCAATTTCACATCATTTTGGACCATTATTATTTCCATATCAGAGTCTAAAATGTTGGAAAAGCTAGAGCAGATAATAAATAAATAACAGTCAAAAAGTTTAAAGACAAAACTTGTTAAAGTAGTCCACTGGGGACCGACTACAATATTAGATCTGAGAAAAGTCAGTTAGTTTTGACGCTCACATTGATTTTATATTACTTTGGCTAAGGTGTTTACCAAAACTGCTCGGATGCTGCACCTAAGCCTTAACGTTAGGAAAAATCCTGCCATAAGCAATGATTTTGTAAGCTACTTTATCTTATACTACCCTAGAATATGTTTTAAAATATGACAAACTATTTTTTTTCTTATAATATAGTGGCTATTGTTTTTATATTATATTTTAGTATGATGTTTAATTGTCAAAGCACTTTGTAACTTTGAGATGGAAGGCTGCGGTGGAAGAAGTGTTCAGATCCTTTACTTAAGTTAAAGTACTTATACCACACTGTAAAAATACTCTATTACAAGTAAAAGTCCTGCAGTGACAATGTTACTTAAGTAAAAGTCTGCAAGTATTGTCAGGAAAATGTACTTAAAGTATTAAAAGTAGTGTGTTGTATGGTCTAAGTTGTGTGTTTAATGGTCTAATAATGTCAGCTGGACTTGTAGGCCGTTATATTATTGGCTAGTTTAATTTATAATAAAATATCATATTTTAGAAACTACATGTGTTTTGTGTGCAGAAATCGGGTGTAAAGTAACTAGTAAGTAGTGGAGTAAAAAGTACAATATTTCTCTCTGAAATGTAGCGAAGTAGAAAGTGGCATGAAAAGACTACAAGTATCTCAACATTTGGACTTCAGTACAGTACTGAAGTAAATGTACTGTGTGTGTGTGTGTGTGTGTGTGTGTGTGTGTGTGTGCGTGCGTGCGTGCGTGCGTTGTGGACAGGCGTTGCTGTCAGTGGTGCAAAGCGAGCTGAGTCAGCTGCAGGAGCTGAACGGGCTGCAGAGGAAGAGAGCCGCCGAGGTCCTCAACCTACTGCTGCGAGACCTCAGTGACATCGGCGCCATCATCGGCACTGGCGACGTGAAGACCGCCGCGGTGAGGACACACACACTAGAGGACTGCATTGGGATTGGGATCCTGTGGGACCCAACACAAATCTTACAGGGCGGGCGGTTTTTAACATTGCTGCGGCTAGGATCGGGCGCTGCTCCTGATCACTGCTGTAACCGGCTGTTGATAGGTTCGCCTAGCTAGGTTTTATAAGAAAACAATGAACGCACACAGAGCTTCCAGTTAAACACCAGCCTAAATGCTTTATTAACACTCCTCTACTCTCTCTCTTTCCTTCCTCCTTCCCAGGGCTCTCAGCCCCTTTCTCCTACGGCAGCCTGAGGGATCCAATCAACAGGCACTAACATAAAATCTGTCACAGTGCGTTAAAAGACAGGGAAACCAAACAAAATCAAACAACCTGAAAAAAAAAAAACACAGCCAGCAACATGTTCTTAACTAATAAGTGAAATAAATAAACGAATACATAACATAACTTTGCCCTTATTGCACTACAATAACTGTACTACCTATTACCGACAGGTATGCATATCTTTATTAATACTACACAGTAAAATAACTAGTTTCCCTGCGGGACAGGAGAAGACGCTAAATCAATGGGCGGGACCCAACATACACACTGCAGGAGCGGGATTGAGAAAACTCTAACACACACTTACACACTCATCATCTTTCACATTCACACCCTAAGGCTTTGATCACACTTGCCGCCTTGTTTGACAGGATAAAAGGTGACTAGAGTGCTTTTGTAGTAAAAAAAAAAAAAGAAGAAGAAGCTGGCAGCGTTTTCATTCCAAAAAGCAGCCGAAAGCATCTTTTGTTGCTATAACAACAGCCACTGCTACAGTATCCTAGAGCGCTATGTGGAGCGGTGCTATATAAACCAAATGCTAACGTTAGATAGTACTCATATCATATAACCCGCTGTGCTCTGACACTAGCACAAGTCTATCTATCGGTACTTTCTCCATTTTTTTCTTGTTGTTATGGAAACGACATATCTCGCTACTCCGCTTGTCACTGGTCAGCTGTCAAAAAAGCGCTACACCTAGGGCGTTCTTTCAGAAAAGTTGAACTTTTTTCAACTACAAAAAGACGCTCTGAGCTGCAGAAAAAAACGTTGATGCTGGCGTTTAAAAAAAGCGCTCAGGACTTTTTTAAAAACACAGTTTACTCCATAGGAGTATAATGTAAAACACACGCACTGCCCTAACCTCCCAACCCTCTGCTTTCTTCCCCCCCCCTCCCCCACAGTCCTCGGAGACGAAGGGGAACGGCTCGGCGGTGGAGGAGGAGTTCACCGTGGCTCGCCTCTACATCAGCAAGATGAAGTCTGAGGTCAAGTCTCTGGTGAACCGCAGCAAGCAGCTGGAGAGCGCTCAGGCCGACACCCACTGCAAGATCCAGGCCAATGAGAAGGAGCTGGTGTCCTGTCAGCTGCTCATCTCCCAGGTAACCATCCACCAGCTGATATGTATTGTGCAGAGAGTTGTAGCTCCCAGTCTGACGTTCAGTGATCTCTGGGAGTCTTACATTTGTCTGGTTTTAAAGCAGCTTTGGTATTTTTACGACGTTTTCACATGATGACGTTTAAGCCCCGCTGGTCCCCTTAAATTACCCGAAGTGGCAGTAAAATAACACTTAAAATTTGCTCTTTAATCCCCCTCTTAAATAACTTTGTCAATCAAAGATCCAAAAAGCCATTTTTGTTGTGTTTTGTCCATATTGTATACGCGTTTTCCCTGGGATCTTGAATAGAATTTAAAATACAATTCTTTAATTATTTGCATGTGAAAAATATAAAACAAAATGTGCTTCCACTACTGGTATTTAAGTTTTTGAATACCAAACTACAATCATTTGTACTTGCTTGCAACATGTCTAGTAATAAAACTAGGTTCAATTACTTTGAATGTGTGCTCTATGACCAGAGAAAGCTGAGAACAAAAGGTTGTAGGGTCCGTGTCCATTTTTCATTTGAACCAATCTAAGAATAAACAGGAAATACCATGTTTTTTTCCTTCATTTTAAACCACTAAATCACAAGAAAACGGAAAAAAAAACTAACTTAACTAACTAACTTAAACTAAACTTAAATAACTGGCCAATTTAGTCAAAAAGAAATTTGCAAAAAACAAAACATTTTTAAAGTTTACCGTTTCTCGTTTTTAATTTCTTTGGATTTAGACAACAAAAACAGAAAAAACTGCTCTGTTTTTTTTTAGTTTAAAACTATGATTTATTCTCTTATTGGTTTAAAGTAAAACCAAACTATTAAAATGCACACGGACCTTGTAGACTTCTCCTATCTCTTTCCCCACTTCTGTTATACTGACTGAAAGTCACTCTGGATGAATGGCTCAACTTTTCTCTTGCTCTTTTTTATGTAAACCAGGGAGTTTTTTTAGGCCAAGGGCCCCTTAGCTGAAAGGGAAACAGAGTAGGGACCCCCTACTATAAAATGCAATAGAAGCCTATGCAATAAAAGCTACTCTTTTTATGTCTTATTCGGTTGCATGTTTTCATACAAAAAGGAGCTTTACACACATTATCAAAGCTGAATATTTGATGCCTGCAGTGTTATACATTTTAAGTAGTCTTGATTTGGGTGTTTACAGCTCATTTATATATAAAAAGGGCTGTAAATCTGGTTCTTCAAGTTAATTATAGCACACCATAGTCAACTTTATTCAAATAAAACGTAATTTCCCACAAAATAGCAGCTAGTGAAATTGCTGAGTGGCAAGTAGTTTTTGGAAAAACACTCGCCAGCAACAGGGGGTGGTGAGCAAAAAAAGTTAATGTCCAGCCCTGCTGAGGACACCCTATGAGGTCCCGGTCCCCCTGTTGAAGATCTCTGATATAAAGCGTCCGTGGTGTTTGTGTTGCAGCACCAGGCCAAGATCCGCTCTCTGACAGACTACATGCAGAACATGGAGCAGAAGAAGAGGCAGCTGGAGGAGAGTCAGGACGCTCTGACCGAAGAGCTCGCCAAACTGCAGGCTCAGGGTCAGTACACCACAACGGTCCTCCGGTCAGTCACTTCTGGGTCACACAATTTACGTCAGTTGAAAACATCAAAATTGAACGAAACGCTCGTTATCCGCTTTTTTTCTTTCTTTCGTTTTTTAATTGAGCACAATATCTGAAATTTGAAAACACGAGTCATTATCTGTTTGTTTTTTTATTTTGGTTTTGGAAACGTCTATTGAGACAAGTCATTTTCTGCTTTTTTTGGTTTTATTTTGAAAAAAGAATGAACGAATGATAAATGGATTGGTGTTAGGGTTAGTGTCACGGAAACGGCCCATTTGTGTGACATCTTGTGTTCTTTAACCCCAAAAAAAATAAAAAGCACAAGTAGACTTTATGTTTCACAATAACTGTTTTGCGTCAGATCGTTTATAGATCTCGACTTCTCCGACCGCACTTGAAGGCAGCTTTATTTCCAGAGAGAGAGAGAGAGAGAGAGAGAGAGAGAGAGAGAGAGAGAGAGAGAGAGAGAGAGAGAGAGAGAGAGAGAGAGAGAGAGAGAGAGAAGCGAGACATGGCGAGTGCTTTGTTGTTGTAGGAAACAGTCAGCTGTTCCACAAACTCCCCGGCAGTTCAGTGCTTGTGTTTGGTGTGTTAAAACTTTCTTGTGGCAGGGATAGAGGCAGTGATGTTTCCTGTTTCCTGTAAGGAACTCTCACACCGACAAGTCTGATCTCCGGTTACAGGATTGGCCACCGCAGCATGACGTGGGTTTGTGATTCTCCAAAAGTTGAGTCTGTGTCAACTTTTCGCCGCAGGCCTGATGCATTTTCTTGCGTGTCCCTCCTTGCGCCATCCCCCGCCGCAGCCTAAACGCACTACCAGCATTCAAAATGAATGGAAAGACATGCGTTTTCGCTGCACCGTCTGATGGCCGACACAGGCTGTCTGAACGCAGCCTCAGACATCTTACCTCTGGTAAAATAAGTCTTTTCTCTTGGTTCTCAGAGAAAAGACACGAGGTGTTGGGAGAGGAGAAGGAGGACATCAGCAGACTGGATAGAGACGGGGACATCGAGGTGACCGAAAGCACAGCTGGAAACTGTAAAAAGTCAAATGATTATTACATTTGAAGCATGGATCTCTAATGTGTTTATTTCCCCCGTCTCTGTTCTCCAGAAAGCGCTGGAGGAGCAGCTGGAGAAGCACCGGGAGGCTCATCAGAAACAGCTCAGCCGCCTCCGAGACGAGATCGGAGACAAGCAGAGGATGCTGGACCAACTCACAGAGTAAAGGAAACATCAGTACTCGCAGACACAAAGCACTGGAGTTCAGAGTTTAGAGTTCGTTATTGTCCCTAGAGGGGAAATTTGATTGGGAGATACAAAAACCAACAACAACACAATAAACAAGGCTTAGCAGCACACAACCAACAGTGATTAAGAACAATTTCATCACTTTAAAAGTGGACAGTGTCAAATAAAATCCCTTGAGATTGTCTGGAAATGTGATTTCTAAAGGTGTCACTGAGAAGGCCCAAAGTGACACTAATAAAAACTGTGCATTTAAGAGTTGTTCAAGTTAACAGATTTTATTTGCACAAGGAACAAAAGAAAATGTGTACCTGTTTGTTTTTGATCTAGGGAGCCTATATCTCCTATAATTCCTCCAAAAGTGGGTGGTCAGAACTTGACAAGATTGACCGTGCCTTCTGCAAAACTTGTCTGTCAAAAGTCTTTGTTACAGAGAGCTGCTGCATGCCTATTATCTTTCTGGCCTCTGAAACAATTTTGGACAGACAATTTTGATTTTGTACTGTAAGGTTCCCATAGAATGAAATCAAACAAAAAGTTAAAATGGACTCAATGTAAGATCTGTAGAATAAAACCGTCAGAGAAATACAATCTCTGCAGGCCCTTTTTGTAGATTTTGGATACGTTGACTCATCACTGTTCCCAAGTACCTATAGGACTCAGCCATCTCCACGACTGTGCCCTTGATTGTGTTAGCCATATCCTTAGTTTTTTTTAACATTTAACTTGAGGAAATGGCTGTCACACCACTCCGTACAGTTGTAATTTATTTTGTATTATTTGTACGTGTGATGCTTGTGCCATTTGGATTGTTTTTTTAGACCCAATATGCCTAGGTTTTGATCTATTTTGCATGAACATTGATGCGTGAAAAAGTCTATTTAATAATGGTGAAATCCAATGTCACCCATCTTTGGTTTCACCAGCCCACCGTTCAGCACAGAGGATTTCTTACACAGGTTTCAGGGTCGAGCTTGATATCAAGCTAAGTGCTTTTTTCAAAGAGAGACAGTTTGGGAAGGAGAAGAAGATGCTCAGAGAACATCTAGTGTGTGAAGTGAAGCTCAACGAATAAAGCTGCTGCATGAAAGTCATTAACTTGTGGGTTCAAAGTCCGTTCCCACATCTTGGGAAGAAAAGAAGATTCAAGATCCCTAAGAGACTGACTTTTGAGAATCGGTACAGTCAGTAAAGATGCTCTATTTAAATGTTGGACTTGTGTGCTCAAGCTCTGGTTTGAATTTAAAGTCCAAGACTTTAAAGCACGTGTGTCAAACTCAAGGCCCGGTGGCCAAATCCGGCCCCTTGCAAATTTTGACATCAATTTAGGTTCACAACTAATATTGGCCCGCCTAGTTGTGCACAGCACCAAAAAAAGTCAGTCACACTGTAATTATGTGACACTTAAAGAACATTTTGGCAGATTTGCTGACTTTGAGCCTCAGAAATTCCCCCACAACCAGAGAGTTTACATATTCAGGCTGTGAAACAGGTTGCTGGGAGTCAGCTGTGTGGTAGCCTGCTTTTAAAAGTGTCATCTTTGTTTTTCATGTTTTGCTAAATTCTATGAAACTTTTTTGCCGACTTTTTTAGGGTTTTACGTGGACCAAACTGTATGTGAGAAAGCTATATTAGACATGCAATAAAACTTTTTCAGTTAAATAAAAGCATGTCAGTAAACTCGACATGTCTGGCCCTTATTGCTTATTGCGATTCTCATTTCCAGTGTGGCCCTCAGTGAAGTTGAGTTTAACACCTCTGCTTTAAAGTAAAACCCTGTGCTTGTTTATTTATATAGTTATTTTTGTCATACGTCATTCTCCATCCTTCTCTCCCCTTCATTTTCTGTAATCTCTCTGCTGTCAGAGATCTCATAAAGGCATACAAAATGCTCCAGGTCAAACTGCTTTTTATTAATTTATTGCCACTTCTCTTCCTCTCACAGTCTGAACCAGGGTCTGCTACTGGAGCAGGAGAGACTCATGTCGGACTATGACAAACTGAAGGCCAAAGAGCAGGAGAAGGATGCAAAGCTACAGAAACTCATGTAAGCATCTAACTGCACTGTTATACAGTGACTACGTTTACATGAACATAATATTCTGGGTTTTGCCCTTATTCAGAAAAAGATGTTATTCCGACTAATCTGTTTCCATGGCTAATGAAAGTGAATATTCCACAAATATTCCCGTTTACATGCAGCCATGTAAAATAAGATTTTTCAAAGTTTACCAGCGGACTTGTTGGACTGTGTGCGAACACAGCATCCCTCTTTTATTCCTTCAACCAGCTTCTTAAAAAGGTCGTCGTTGAGATGTTTGTGCATATCCAAAAACCTGTTGATATCCAAGTCTTTCATAATGTTTAAAAGTAGCTTTGTTTCTTTTCTTTTGTGCATGCATCTCTACCGCAGCCCTGCAAACTGTCAGCTGGTTGGTTTGTGTTCAACAACCATAGCAACACACAGAGCTGACCATAAGCCGTAAACAGGCCGTAAACTGTTGCACACTGCAGCAAAAAAACAAACATTGAGACGCATATTCTGAATGCTCTGTATACATGTCCAAAGAATGGCTCTAAAACTCAAATAATACCAGCATATCCCACATGTCCATGTCCCATGTCTTAATTAGAGATGGTCCGATACCATTTTTTGCTTCTCGATACCGATTCTGATACCTGAACTTGCGTATCGGCCGATACTGAGTACCAATCCGATACCAGTGTGTCATATATTTTATTATGTTTTAACAACTGTATACTACTATCCCTGTATGGATGTGATATTATTTCTATCTTTGTTGTCAGTCTGGCTCAGGTTAAACTCTTTGTGAAACATGAACAAACACAATGAACGCCACAGAACTTTCTTTTATTATCCAGTTTGACAGTCAGTTATAATGAAAAAAAAGAACATGAATAAACTACTTTAACGTAGATTTTCTTTAGGGCTTTATTACGTGGTATTGGATCAGTGCATAAACTCCAGTACTTCCCGATACCGATACCAGCGTTTTAGGCAGTATCAGAGCATCTCTAGTCTTAATCGGAAAATGCTAAATTTAGGAAAAAGGCCTTATTGAGAATATGCTGTTAACATGACCTGTATCAAATTCGGAATATTGTCATATTTGGAATAATTGTGGAATATTGGTGTGCATGTAAACATACTCATTGATTAGTATCGGATGTAATACAATTTCAGTTGTAAATGTCTCGGTTTTCTGTGCAGACTGCTGAATGAACAGAGGGAGCAGGCCAAAGAGGACTTGAAGGGCTTGGAGGAGACTGTGGTGCGTGTCTGACTGAAAGTTAGCCTGGGTGTAGTATATATCGACGTTTCAATTCTGGGATTTCTCCGGGTGCCGCAGGAAATTCTGCCGGATGTCACTCTTTTCGGCCCGATGTCCGTCACCTTCCTCTTTCTTTATAAATATTTTTTTATGGAATACTATACTATGGGTGTGTTTTCGTGACATTTTTAAAACATACTATGAGTATACTGTGAGTAGTAGTTTCTTTCTACACTACACAGGCGTTAAAAAATATGATGCATGAAGCTCAGGGCGGAGAATGAACAATACATTACAACAATATAAAGCGGTTATGAAGGTTGAGGTATTAGTACCAGCAATAACTTGAGTCTACTTACACTCCCCTACATGTCAGTGACTGTGAGCACCGCCAGATGGCCAGTCCTTCCAGAAAAATGCAGAGTTTTTTTTGTGATTGTTGCGGGCAAAAATCCTTGATTATGCGGCACGTTTTCTTAAAAAATGCAATGGAATATGCGGGATATTTATGCAATTTTATGCAATGAAATTGCGGGAACTTGCAAAAATTGCGGGAACTTACAAAAACTGCGGTTTCATCATGGCTTCATCGCGGGGTTTGCAGCTTTCGATGATGTTCACGTCGCGTAATTACGTCACTTCATAACATTCCCATGGCAACAGGGGAAAATGGCTGCTCTTGTGTGAAGTAAACGCAACATTTTTCAACTTTCTGCTAAGATATATATGTGACTTTTTTGCAACGAAAATGCAGGGATCATGAAATCATGCAAGCCCCGCATATTTTGCGCGGAAATCGGCAATTTATGCGGAGAAAGTGCCTTGTATTTGAAAAAATGCGGCCCCTGCATAAATATGTGGACTTTGGCTGATTATGCATTGAATTATGAGATCGCATAATCGTGTTTTTCTGGAGGGACTGGATGGCGGTCCTTTCAGGGGCCGTGGTAGTTGAGTTTAGCTTGGCAAAAGTGAGCGTCATTCGGCCACGACGGTTAAGGCAGTTTAGGCACCGAAATGACGAGTTTAGTTTAGGAAAAAGATCGTTGTACTTTTCCTGGGTGAAAGTATTTCGTTTTCGCTCTTTGTTCAAGTGGTGTCACTGTAGCTAGCTGTCAAAGATGGCGGCCATTCTACACATCGTGTAGGGGACTCAATAGAGCTCATATAGGAAATCATTCATTTACAATAAGAGAATGTTACAGAGGCATCGTTGAATTTCACGTGTTGCATACGGTAACTTAGCCTACGTTGGATGTATCGTTAACTAAACCGAGTGTCACTGCCACACGAATGAAACATCGCCCGCTCCATGTTAGCAGATGGGACGTGATTGACAAATCCAAAAAAATAAAAAATTAAAGTCACTCGTCAAATGATCTTTTCCCAAAAATGGTTTCTGTTATTTTAGGTAGTTGTGGTCACGTTGTTTGTTTGTTCAAGTGTTCATTTTTCTGATCACTTTGGTTTTTATTAGTTATTTGATGCTAAAAAAAACCCAGGTTGAAACGTGATGATTGATGGCTACGACTGACTCGCCATCGGTCGGGTGGGACTTTGAAATTTAAAATTGTATTATTATTTTTTCATTATTTAACTCAGATTTGGTAAAATATAAATATATTGTGTCTAATTTTAACCATCTGAATCATTTCCCTTTTGTTCTCTCAGGCCAAAGAGCTGCAGACTCTGCACAACCTGCGCAAACTCTTCGTTCAGGACCTCACCACGCGGGTTAAGAAGGTACATCACTTCCCACCCCGGTCGTTTAATGTCGTCCAGTGTCATTTTTCTGCCAGTTTAACATTTAACCTGTGCTCTGTGTGTTTTTTCGCAGAGTGCGGAGCTGGACTGCGAGGAGGGACTTGGCAACGTGGCCCAGAAACAGAAGATCTCCTTCCTGGAGAACAACTTGGAACAGCTCACCAAGGTCCACAAGCAGGTAAACGAATCAAACTATGATTTTCACGTTAAACGTGGCCAGGGCTTCAAATAATGAGCTAAAGGTATTTCAGAGGAATCCCTGTGAGAAAAAACCTCAGATTTCCCAATGTTTTGAACGCTACACTTTTAATGTTTTTTTTTTTCTACACTCGGCTCAGTGTCTAGTAACACCGAGTTTCTGTGATTGGTCCAGGCAGGCCATTGCAGTTTTTTAGGTTACTGCTGTGTTTACATATGACATGCTGTGACTTCTTTTCAAATTTTTTCAACATACTATACTATGACGGTATTTTGACTGTTTGACATTATATTATTAATTTTTTGTGACTTTATTGTCGTACTATACTATGCTAAGTCAGGGAAAGCTGTAATCTTGGCTGCCATTGTTGTTAATTTCTACAGGTGCAGCAGCCATGGGTAGTATGAGAAAAATAAAGTGGTTTTTGAACATTAAAGCATGTAAACGAACAAGTATGAATCTGAAAACAGTATGTAGTAGGTCTCTTTTAAAGTCGTGCATTCAAAATCATACAAAGAGCAAAATGTACTAAGGTATCAAAAGTAAAAGTACTCATTCAGCAGAACAAGGGATATTATTACATGATTAGATTGCTAATACTGATGCATCAATGCATTTAGCTGCTAAATACATGTAGTGGAGTAAGAATTACATTATTTCCCTCTGAAATGTAGTGGTGTAGAAGTGTAAAGTAGTATAAAATGAAAATACTCACGTATAAGTACCTTAAGATTAACCAGTACTTGAGTAAGCGTACTTTGGACCCCTGCCCTCAGCTGGTTCGAGACAACGCAGACCTGCGCTGCGAGCTGCCCAAGCTGGAGAAGCGTCTGCGGGCCACGGCCGAGCGAGTCAAAGCCCTGGAGAACGCCCTGAAGGAGGCCAAGGAGAACGCCATGAGGGACCGCAAGCGCTACCAGCAGGAGGTGGACCGCATCAAAGAGGCCGTGCGGGCCAAGAACATGGCCAGGAGAGGCTTCTCCGCACAGATCGGTGAGCTGACAGTCACGTTCAAGACTTGGACAGAAGGGGAAATTAAATTTACATTACCAGGGTTTTCCATACCATTATAAGGCTTAAGGTGCAGCACCTAAGCCATTTTGGGCAGTACCTAATGCCTACCATACACTAGAAGACTTTGACTTTGATCTTGCACAGTCCCACATTGCAAGACTACAACTAGATTTGTTTGACCTACCGCTAGCGTTAACTGGTAACTTAAGGGGAAAGTCTACAGATGTTCTGTTCTTCCGTACATGTAGATGAATGTCTCCAGTACCCGGAGGTCTGTGTTTATCCACCGGTAAAACTCCCGTTGGATGACTCTCTTCAGAAGGGTTGAAGATCAGCAACTTTCCCTCTTTAGCGTTTAGCTTAGCCATAGCAACCATAAACACCACTGATTCTAGCCGTTTTCTGCTTCCTGTTTGGAGCTGGAGGGAGAGCACCCATTGGTTGTTGACAATGATCACGTGATTTAACATCACTACCAAGACTTCAAACTTAGGATCATATCAAACACGTTGGATTTTGTCTGAACATCCAGACGGAACAAAGACTGACTGGGACTGAGTTTTATGACCTTACACCAAACCATGGAGAAGACGGGAGCCCCCCCGACTCTAGCAAGACACTCAGGATTTAATTCTGATATTGGAAAATAGTCTGAGACATTGGGATCACTTGAAAAGTCATTTGGTTTAGGGTCGGCATTAAGCCGAAGTAAAATCAATGTGAGAATCAAAACTAACTACATTACTTCTCTCAGATTTATTGATTTTTGACAGTCCCCAGTTGACTTCTTTAGCAAGTTTTGTCTTCAAGCTTTTTGAGTGTTATTTATGTATTATCTGCTCTAGCCTTTCCAACAATTTAAACACAGATATGGAAATAATAGTGGTCCAAAACGATGTCAAATTGCATTTTTTATAAGTCTTCCACAAACCTAGGGAAAACAGAATACTGAATCATTTCTTTCTGTCTTTGTGCCTCAGCGAAGCCCATCCGACCAGGCCATCACCCACCGTCATCCCCCATCAGCAGCTCCATCAGAGCCGGAGGCGTCTACACCCACAACAACTGAAACCACAACAGCAAGGTAAACCTGTCAGTATACTCTGGAGAAAAATATCTGAATTTGTTGGTCCGGTTGGTATCTGATAACAGTGGCTCGATCGTAAAGTAAAGCCTTATGGCGTGTTCCCAACAAAACGTGGTGTTGTCACACGAATTTGGCGGCGCGATTCCATAAAAAGTCAATGCAGAGGTGCTAAGTTGCGGCGAATTCCCTTGAGTTGAAATATTTGAACTCGAGCGAAAACAAATCGCATGTAGAGGTGTTGCAAAAGCCAGTCAGTGTTTAGATTCTCCTGATGTCCTGACGTCGTTTAAGCAGAAATGGAGGAACACGTTACCGTATCTGTCTGTGGCACCCGGAGCGCTGTAGCACCTCATTATTTGGACAGAGACCGGACGGAAAAAGCAGTTTTCTTTGGGAAAATTAAGCGGGGAACAGGGCTCCAGACTAAACCAAATGGTCGCATTTTGCGACCAAAATTTGAGAGTGTGCGACTGAATTTTACATCCAGTCGCACATGCGCGACCAGTAAATTTGCCCCCTTTTTTACACGTTAAACGTTGAAATTTCGGTACCTGAGAGCGCATAAGCTCAAGCTTATCTGTCCTCTCTGAAAAATGACAGAGAGCGGAGCTCTGACACAAACGCACGCACACGCATAGCTGCGGACGGTGCAAACTACGTCAGCTCTGCAGTTTTGTTGAAGTCACAGTGAGTCACGGAAATGCCGATAAAGTGGTTTCAATTGTGGTTACAGTTTTTCAAAACTTAACGCAGACAGCGTTTGCTGCGATATGATATTAATGGAGAGCCGAAAGTGGTCGCGGTGCTGTTGACTTTACACTTCCTAAGCAGGCACAACGGTGGTTCTGTGCCCTGGTGAATGACTGACAGGCTGAGGTTGTAAGGCAAGGCAACTTTATTTCAGTTAAAAACAGTCATGAAAATAAAACAGGCTAAAAAAGAATATACAAATACAAGAATAAAAGTTACAGTGAGTAAGAAATGAATAATTATTCAATTTAATAGGTTGTAGGGATGGGTTTGGGAGGAAAGAGGGAGGGGTTTTATTTTTATTTTTGTTTAATTTCTTTCGAGTGTAACATATTATTCTAATAAAATAACATAATGTTCTAAGTACATAGGATAAATAGGTTTGACAATTTTTTTTACAACTGAAATAATTGTTTTGTAATTATAGAGGGAAAGTACCAAAAAAAAGGTATCGTTGAGTAACGGAACCGAATTTCAGGTATCGGTACCGATATTGGTTCAGTAGTAGCCTAAACAATGCATGTTTAATTTTAAGTTGAATTCATTGTAATTGTAGACTAGATTTCATTGTAATTGTAGACTCGTTAAAAAAAAAAAAATATATATATATATATATATATATATATGTGGTTGTATGTATATATATATATTTTTTTTTTTTTTTTTAAAGATGGGGCTGTCGGTTAACCTTCTATGTTGCATCTTCAAAAGTGACACTGAATTTGAAACAGCACATTGTAATTTCTGCATCTATTATCAAAGTATTTATTAGTAATACAGTGGAAATTAGTAGAAATGTGAATATTTGGTTAGCATGTTGATTTATGGTGTGTGCCCCTAAATTTTCTGGTTGCGCCCCTAAACTTTTCAGTTGGGGGCCACTGTGCTCCTAGTGAAAAAAGTTAGTCTGGAGCCCTGGGGAAGTTTGACTAGCTGGTAAGTTCTGAAATGATATCTCTATTTTTGTGTTTCCAATGTTAGCAGAGCCCGATCGATCCCAATTTCATGCAGAAAACAAGCTTTTTTTAAAGTTGTTTGCTTGTCGTCTTGCGGACAGACCTGATGAAGTTTGAATTTAGACTTTTTAAAAATCAGCATCATGATGTGTTTATTTCGGCATACGTTTTTTTCACTTATTGCAATTAAAAAACGGCTTTGTGGGAACATGCCATTAGTTTTTTTTTTTTTGTTTAAATTAAAATCATTTTCAATAAATGTATCATTTTTTTGCCTGTGGAAAAGTCATGTGATAAAAATACAAATATGTAAAAGCAGGCTTGCAGCCTTCTCATGTTGGTTTCTTTCCGCAGACGGACCGCAAATAACTGCCGCATGCTAAACCGCCCCACCTGGAACCACAAGCACCGCCCCTCCTGTTGGAGCACCAATGGGAGGCCATCACAACAGACTGTCACCGCTCAGAGAAGCAACATCCAAACATCCTTAGTGTATATACTAATATAAGATGTAGACATATTTAATTTGCTGAATGTAGATATCAGAGGCCTCATTTAGAAAATGTTCTTTTCTATGATCCTCCTGATTATAGATCGTTTCATTTGACTTCATAATTATGCTCTCGCTTGCATAATTACAAGCGTAGCATTTATAAATGAGGCCCTGAGTTTCTTTCTGAAGGATTGAGACACAAACGAGAAGTTCAGCAGCTTTCCAAAGCTTGAAGAGCCAGGGAGAACAGGTCAGTCTTTAGGGGTATACTTTAATCTTAAACCAGCATTCATTCGTTTAAAAGGAATAGTTTGACATTTGGGAAATTCCCTTTCTCGCTGAGAGTTTGATGAGAAGCTGTATAACACTTTGTCCAATCAATGTAAAGAAACAAGACATGAGAGTGGAATCAGTCTTCTCATCTAACTAAATAAGAAAATACGAGTATTTCCCAAAATGTCAAACTATTTCAAATTAGATTACATTTTTCTTGGGGGGGTTAACAGTTAATGCCATTGCAGCTAAAGCCTTTAAGTTTCTCATCTTGATAAAGTTGAAGGTTACAGCTCGAGTTATAGTTCAGGTGGAAGTGAAGTGCAGCCACTTTGTGCAGACAAAAACACACTTACAGGAGAAAACATATGGACACACAGCTTGTTAACTGGTTGTGTTCCCTGCCTCTGAAAGGCCCTGGCTGCATTCCTATATTAACGCCTAATATCTATGCTAATACCGTGTGTTGTCTTTGGAGTTTTTGTCACTTTTTTTTTTTACATTTCCCCCTTTACCGTTGCCTCCTACGTCTCCCCACAGGTGACAATCGTCAAAAAACAAACACTACGATTCTTTTAAAAAAGTATGTCCCCTGCTGAGATATTTTAACAGATGAAAGGATTTGTGATCGGCTGTATCATACTGTAGTCCTGCAGGGACACTGACCAGCCAATCAGGCGTTCCTGGGACTCAGAACAGTACTACAGTCTGGTTTGTTAGGTTACTAAAGTTCTGCACTCACTCACTCTGTGAAGCTCCTGATCAGCCAATCAGAGACGTTAAAAACACAGAGTTTATGACAGACCTAAAAAAAAAACAGCTAGAAGTAGAAGAAAAATGTATAATTTTCTCCCGAAAACTCACTCTGCCACACCTTGTGCCTTTTGAAACTCCTGAACTTATATTTTCACAGGTAAAAAAAAAACACCTTGCAAGGTTTTGCAGAATAACTTCCACTTCCTCTTTCCAAATTGAAAGCGGAAACATTGTAATCAATGAGACCCCTCTACCCTCTAATCAAAGATATAGAAATGTCTGTGCTGTTTTGTCTTCGTGATGCCAGTTTAGCATGTTTTTGATACTTTTAGTTGCTGAGAGCGATGATACAAAGGGTCAACATTTTAGGCAACAAAGCGTCAGGATCAGTGGTGGAGTCTACGTGATACGCAGGTATGAATACAGCGTGCACCCACTAGGAAAGGTCAAGGATTTCCCTATACCCACTTAGGAAAGCGTGAGGATAACGTTAGGTAACGACGATTGTTTTGTGACCGAACTTTCACACTTGTGTCGCGAGTCGCGTAGGAGCAAACAACACGGTTGCTTGGCGGTCATTCTCAGCGCAAATTTGAAATGAACTAATGTATAAAACGAAAGCAAATTTAACCTTAGCCTGCCCCTGAAGCTATACTGCCGCTTCGGGTGACACTGCAGCAGACGTTAACGTTACAGAAACTACAGAAATTGAGGTGGATGAGGCGGATGCTATACCAGGGTTTTCCCGCCTTTATAAAGTTCAGGTGCAAAACCCGAGCTGTTTTGGGCAGCACCTAAAGCCAAATGAATGTAAGTAAAAGACTTTTATCAGATCTAATGATTGTAGGTGGACTTCTTTGGCAACTTTTGTCTTTAAGCTTTTTGAGAGTTAGTTATTTATTATCTGCTCTAGCTTTTCCAACGTTTTAGACACAGAAGTGGTGATAACAACAAAATGATGTAAAAAGAGACGCAAAACTACCACAAAAGGGACACAAAACGACTCCAATGAGACGCCAAATGACCACAGAGACCCAAAACAACCCCAAAGGAAACAAAAATGACCAAACAGAGACTGAACACGACTACAAAGAGACGCAAAATCCCACAAAGTGACATCAAATTATTGAAAAACATCACATTTTTTTAAATCCCCAGCCAAATACGCGCACCGAAGACTTACACAAACCGAGCGTTAGAAAAAACGTATGGGGGTGTCGCTCTGGGACGGGCGAGTATAAAGCTGGGAGGCAGAAAAAAGTCACAGTATACTCATTACAAAAAACTAGACTACACCACTGGGCAGGATTGTTGCCAAAGAATCTGGTGACCCAGAGCCTGATAATCGGCTTCTTTATTCGATGTTTGATGGTTTTGATTGTGGCTGTTTGGAGAGAAGTGAACAGCTGCTGTCACACTAAACATGACCAATAAATGAATGTAAGTGCATGGACTAGAGCTTGTGTTAAAGGCATGCTCAGGGACACCGTGCATTCACCTCATCATGATGAACATTTTGAGTTTGCTAAAATGTTTTTTTGTTTGTTTTGGCCGTGGCATCATATCTCCAAATATACCTACAACTGATGCAATTAAAGCTAATAAAAGATATATCTATTTAACTTTCACTTTTGTCTGTTTTTTCTCCCCCCCCTCCCTCGTCAAAATAAAAGACTTTCAGATATCTTGTCATGATAGAATCTTTAATCCCTATACATATATCTCCCTCTGTAACATTGCACATTATCATTATCATCAGTTTTGGACAGAACAGACAGATGGCGTATTTTATAATAGATGTTTGGAGCTCTTACCTAGAAGTTCTAATCAATCTTTGACATTGGTCCAGTATTAAGCGAGATCGCTGCAGTCGGCAGTCAGCAAAACAAGCTACAATATAAGTTAATAGGACAATTGTCCAGCTTGTATTTACCTTCACAAAAGTGCTCGTTTTGCCACTGACAGACTCAGATTAATATTCTAAGTGTCTGACAACATTATGGAAAGGATTTCTAAGGAGGTCGACCTTTCTGTTAAAGAGTAAGATCCTTTTTTTAAACATAAAAACATCCGGGAAATTGCATTTGCTAAACCCACCAGACTCCATGTACATAAATATAAATTTTAGCATCGTAAAATCCATTTCATTCAAAGTCGACAGAAACAAAATAAAACTTTGAAAAGCCATTTTGGGTCGCCTTTCCTCTTTTCCAACCATCACAACTCTAGTTTTGGTTGAAATAAACACAGTTTACTGATTTACATTACGTTGGCTCTATACACGCTAAAAGTATTGTTTTTTTTAAATGGAGTCTGGTGGGTAGCGACTTCAGAGCTGTTGCTGGTTAAACAGAAAGGTCTTAAAGAGGTTTTAAAAAGGTCTATCTCTGTAGGGATCCTTTCCATAATGTTGTCACACACTTAGAATATTAATCTGAGCCTGTCCGCAAGAAATAAAGCACTTTTAGTGGACCAAATTGACGATGCACATTTGCCCCATAAGGTTACATTGCAGCGCGGTCTGTGGCTGCCGGTTACAGCGATCTCACTTAATACCAGACCAATGTCAAAAGTATTCATTAGTAATACAGTGGAAATTAGTAGAAATGTGAATATTTGGTTAGCATGTTGATTTATGGTGTGTGCCCCTAAATTTTCTGGTTGCGCCCCTAAAATTTTCAGTTGGGGGCCACTGTGCTCCTAGTGAAAAAAGTTAGTCTGGAGCCCTGGGGAAGTTTGACTAGCTGGTAAGTTCTGAAATGATATCTCTATTTTTGTGTTTCCAATGTTAGCAGAGCCCGATCGATCCCAATTTCATGCAGAAAACAAGCTTTTTTTAAAGTTGTTTGCTTGTCGTCTTGCGGACAGACCTGATGAAGTTTGAATTTAGACTTTTTAAAAATCAGCATCATGATGTGTTTATTTCGGCATACGTTTTTTTCACTTATTGCAATTAAAAAAACGGCTTTGTGGGAACATGCCATTAGTTTTTTTTTTTTTTGTTTAAATTAAAATCATTTTCAATAAATGTATCATTTTTTTGCCCGTGGAAAAGTCATGTGATAAAAATACAAATATGTAAAAGCAGGCTTGCAGCCTTCTCATGTTGGTTTCTTTCCGCAGACGGACCGCAAATAACTGCCGCATGCTAAACCGCCCCACCTGGAACCACAAGCACCGCCCCTCCTGTTGGAGCACCAATGGGAGGCCATCACAACAGACTGTCACCGCTCAGAGAAGCAACATCCAAACATCCTTAGTGTATATACTAATATAAGATGTAGACATATTTAATTTGCTGAATGTAGATATCAGAGGCCTCATTTAGAAAATGTTCTTTTCTATGAACCTCCTGATTATAGATCGTTTCATTTGACTTCATAATTATGCTCTCGCTTGCATAATTACAAGCGTAGCATTTATAAATGAGGCCCTGAGTTTCTTTCTGAAGGATTGAGACACAAACGAGAAGTTCAGCAGCTTTCCAAAGCTTGAAGAGCCAGGGAGAACAGGTCAGTCTTTAGGGGTATACTTTAATCTTAAACCAGCATTCATTCGTTTAAAAGGAATAGTTTGACATTTGGGAAATTCCCTTTCTCGCTGAGAGTTTGATGAGAAGCTGTATAACACTTTGTCCAATCAATGTAAAGAAACAAGACATGAGAGTGGAATCAGTCTTCTCATCTAACTAAATAAGAAAATATGAGTATTTCCCAAAATGTCAAACTATTTCAAATTAGATTACATTTTTCTTGGGGGGGGGGGGGGGGGTTAACAGTTAATGCCATTGCAGCTAAAGCCTTTAAGTTTCTCATCTTGATAAAGTTGAAGGTTACAGCTCGAGTTATAGTTCAGGTGGAAGTGAAGTGCAGCCACTTTTGCCCCATAAGGTTACATTGCAGCGCGGTCTGTGGCTGCCGGTTACAGCGATCTCACTTAATACCAGACCAATGTCAAAAGATTGTTGTTCCCTTCAGTCACTTACACACAAAAACATGGAAAATAGTCCAAGTTGAAAAAAACTGTAGTTACCCTTTTAAGAGTCTACATGAGTCCAACACTAGTGTTATAGTTTCTGTCTAAATTACAACACACAATTTTGAACCAAATTTCCAGAAATTCTGCCAAAAAAACAGCCAAATTTTATGTGCGTTTATGTCCACTACTGTTATGAGAATATTAGGAGTTGGGCAGATTGAGGTGAACTGTTTTGGTGATGCTACTTCTCCAGTCCGTTGCAATTGAAGCATTGCAGAAGAAGGTGACGTAGTTAAACATTGGTCAACCCAGCCAGAACTTTTAAGCTACAGTGCGTAATTTCTGTCGCTGCCCAAGAGGAATTCTTAGTAATGAGAACAACACTGTCCACGTGACCAGCGGTGGAAGAAGTATTCAGATCCTTTACTTCAGTAAAAGTACTAATACTACACTGTAAAGAGGTTTTGGCCAGCGCCAGTCAAATCTTCTCTAAGTGTGTTTATCAGCAATTTACTTAACAAGTGTTGGAACGAGCAGAACATAAACTTGAATGATTTTAACAGTATAGTATTTCAATATTATTATTTTTTTAAGCAGTTTGGTTATTTGGTGTTTCATCTACTTTTAGAAGTGTTAACCCTCTGAGGACAAAAGACGCACAAGCAAGTCCAACACTCCTACTCAAAAAGTGATATTAAAAAATATCATTTTAGACATTTAGATTTTTTCATATATTACCCTACTTTTTTTTAACCCGTGACTTTTGTAAACTCATTTCAAACTCCAAAACAACTGAGTGTAGGTATGTTTTCACAAGAGATTTGAGAAATATTTCCACTTCTTTAGGGCCAAATGATCTCTTTACACATTGCTCTGGAACAATTTTGGCCGTCACTTTACAGAACAGCTGAGTTTGTTCTGAACATTTTGATATGAAACACATGGGGATCAGAATTCAAGAAGATATGTAAACATGCCCTTAGACCTCACAGGGTTAATTGGCGCTTAATTTACTCAAGCATAAAAGGCCTTGTTGTCAGAAAAAAACAGCCATATGCATAGATTTCCGTCAAATAAGGTAACACAGACTCATTGCTTTTACTGTACTCGAACCGATCATGTTTACTGTTGTAGTCGTCCCCCCCCCCCCAAAAAAAAAACAAAAAGGCCGAAGTAATCCAGTAATTCAAGACAAAAGCACAAAAAGATAAGATTAAAGGGAAAAAATGAAATGCAGCAAATGTTTTTTCTCAGCTTTACTATTCTATTAATCCTCTCAGATTGAACTTGCATCTCACCGACCCCCGAGTCGGGAGCCACTTCTATAGGGTGCTTTATTTTTAAATTCCTCTCCAAATGGTTTAAGGACTTAATGTCCAGGCGCCCTACCTCCACATGATCTCCAAGCACACAGTGTGTAAATATAATAGTATAACAGCAATAAGATTCATAAAAATCACACAGTGTGTCCCAACATGATGCAGCAGAAAATCAAATTCTACAAAAACTCTAAATGTCAACTTACTGACACTCATTGGAGCCACACATGGACAGAGTATTCCAGTCATACCCTTTTATGTGCAGAAATTAGGCTAAGGACTACCAAGTGGCTGCTGTTTAGCCCGTACATGACACGTATTTCTTTGAACTATTAGAAGAAACAGTTCTTGGTACAACTCAGGCATGTACTCGCAGAAAATCCACTGGACGATAGCAGGGCTTTTTCTGTATTATATAACCAGCGGTGGAAGAAGTATTCAGATCCTTTACTTCAGTAAAAGTACTAATACCACATTGTATACTTTTATTACAAGTAAAAGTCCTGCATAGAAAATGTTACTTAAGTAAAAGTATGTCAGTATCATCAGGAAAACGTAGTTTAATGTAGTTAAAGTGTGTGTGTGTGTGTGTGTGTGTGTGTGTGTGTGTGTGTGTGCGCGTGCATGTTTGTAATGTGTGTGTGTGTGTGTGTGTGTGTGTGTGCGTGCGTGCATGGTTGTAGTGTGTGTGTGTGTGTGTATATGTATGTGTGCGTGTGTGTGTGCATGCATGTTTGTAGTGTGTGTGTGTGTGTGTGTGTGCGCGCATGTGCGTGCGTACATGTTTGTAGTGTGTGTGTGTGTGTGTGTTTGTGTGTGTTTTTACAAGCTGTGTCCTGTATGAGTGATTGAATCTTCACATGTTTCAACATGTCAACAATTTGTGATTTTCAGCATTTGGCTTTAATTTATAGCATTCCAAATATAATCTGACCTGCCCACTCTGGTCACACCACCGCCCCCGCCTTCCTTTCCCTGTGTGTGTGTGTGTGTGTGTGTGTGTGTGTGTGTGTGTCACATTTTGTGTTCACTTTAAAAGGCAGATCGACGACAGTGCTCAGTAGACACCTCTGGTCTCAGTCTGCAGTCCGTCTCATCCTCTGCCACTCAGGCTGCTCTGACAGGGTAAGACTTTCTTTCGTTCTCTCTTCGCCTTCTTTATACAGTCTTTTGACCCAGTGTTCTTTGCACTCTGTATTCCTTTTTTTTTTTTTTTCTTTTTTTATATTTACAAAGTCATTCACAGTCATTTCTGAGATGTTTGGCAATTTCATTCGTGCTTATCTTTCATGTGTGTGTGAGATGGGGGGGCTGTGGCTCAGGGGGTAGACTATTTGCCTACCAATCGGCCGGTTGGTGGTTCGATCCCTGGCCCTGCAGTCCCAATGTCAAAGTGTCCTTGGGCAATGCACTGAACCCCCAAATTGCTCCTGCGAAAGTATACGCTGTCAAAAGGTTTTTCATTTTTTTGTCATGTTGTGTCAGCAACAACCAACATTTTTGTTCCAAGGGACTTAAAACATTGTTGTTCTGACTGTTATAATTGCAAGTTGCCAGTTGATATTAGTTGTTATATGTATTAGTTATGTACACTGGCCATATATGTTTGTGTATGTGTGTGTGTGTGTGTGTGTGTGTGTGTGTGTGTGTGTGTGTGTTCTTGTTTAACTATATTCATGGAGTCCAAAAACCGGGAATACAGTATACTTGTGGGGCCAAAATGCTGGACCCCACGAGTTTAAAGGGCTGTTTGAGGGTTAAGACTTGGTTTTAGGATTAGGGTTAGAATTAGGTTATGGTTAGGGTGAGGGTAAGGGTTAAGGTTAGGCATTTAGTTGTGATGGTTAAGGTTAGGGTAAGGGGCTAGGGAATGCATTATGTCAGTGACGGGTCACCACAAAGATAGTGAAACGCACTGTGTGTGTGTGTGTGTGTGTGTGTGTGTGTGTGTGTGTGTGTGTGTGTGTGTTTATGTATGTTTCTACAGTATATGTGTGTATGTGTATGTATGTTTATACAGTATATGTGTGTATGTATGTTGGTGTGTACATGAAAAGGTTTACAAAAAGAGGTCTTGTAAATGTTTCGATTTAAAAGATATGCAGGAAACATGGTTAGTTTTATCCAAACTTTAATGTTCCAAATTAAGATGAAAGTCATCTGCAAACTATCGGCCAATGAATGAAATCACTTGCTATCATCTACAGGGCATCCTAATAACGACTTAACATTTGGAAAGTCTTCCTGCTCTGAGTCGGATCCAATGTCCAGACAATAGCAGCCTTTGTGTTTTGGGAAATACACATAATTCAGTTACTCACATTATTGTATTAACTAATTCTGGGTAAAGACAGAGCACTGTTTTGTTCTTGTTGAGCCTTTGTTCACTACCCAAATAATGTCTTCAAAAAAGACAAAAGCGTTACATAGACCTTTAAAACCAAGACCTACAACACAATACTTCAGGGAATCAAGACAGTTTAAGGCCTAAAGCTTTGATTCCGAAATACCCTGCAGAAACCCAGGTACTAGTGGTTTTAGTACTTTTACTTAAGGATCTCAACACTTCTTCTGCCACTGATCCTAACGTCCTGTTCATTGCCAGTATGGGCCGCTTCCGACTGCCAAGAGTTAACAAGGCAGAGATAATATAATAATATATAATGATCTCAGCGTCCTGTGTGGTTGTTTTGGAGACATTTAGGGTCTGTCGATGTTGTCAGATGTGTGTACTCAACTGACCCAGAAGATTCCACTCTTTGAAGACCTTTTAGTGGATTTCTTTCAAGAATTGATTCAGTTTATGCAGCTTTTATAAAAGTAAGTAAGTAAGTAGGTAGGTAGGTAAGTAAGTAGATAGGTAGGTAGGTAAGTAGGTAGGTAAGTAAGTAGGTAGGTAGGTAGCACTTTTCACAGATAAAAACCACACTATTAACATTACTTACTATACCTTTAAGTAAAAGTACTAATACCACACTGTAAAAAATACTCTGTTACAAGTAAAAGTCCTGCATTGAAACTGTTACTTGAGTAAAAGTCTGTAAGTATAATCAGGGAAATGTAGTTAAAGTATTAAAAGTAAAAAAGTACTCGATGCAAAAATAATCCTCCCATTTTAGAAACTGGAAGCGATCCAAACAGTTGTGTGTTTAATTCCATTTAATAGCTTCACAATAAAGTGAAATACAATAAATAAAAAGACATAAGAATACAAAGGAAAACATTTGAAAAGAGAAATAGACCGTGCAGTTGCTGAATCTGTCTTCATTTCAGATCGACAAAGGTCAGTTTAAAAGATTTCCGTCAGATTTTGAGAGGCGTTAGTCACGCTCATCATTTCCGAATTAGCACTCCACCAATCACGGAGTCCTACTGCCCGACCTCCGTTGCAACAAGTCAGGTCGGCCAAAATGAGGGCCGAGTCACCGACCTCGTCATCTGTCCGACGGCCGATTATCGGGTTGGTGTCACTGCCTTTAGATACAGACATGGTGATAATATTGCTACAAAATGTATGTCAAAATTGCATATTTCATTTATTTAAAAACATAACATTTTCTTGAGGAAAGACCCCTAAACCCCTCTGCCAAATCTGCACACCTAAGTCTTCCACAAACCGAGGGAAAGCACTGCTACGTTTTCATTTCTTCTTTTCCTTCTATACTTTGTCTTTAGCCTTTTTTTTTCTCCTCGTTGCTTTTCCACTCTTTCATCCAAAGGATTTTGAAGAATGTTTAGGACACAGAGCAAATTAAGACCCCCTTATCCTTTGATTTAAACTCTTTTGGAGCAAGTAAAGCAGATTTAA